>NC_069499.1:234023891-234274059 GCF_027579735.1 Bombina bombina
TACTTTGCAGGAACAGAGACTCATGTCTGGCCTCTGGGGATGCCAGTGTAAATCTGCTGACCATTTTCACTAACCTGAGGATCTCTGTGTCACCTGTGTCACTGATCACAGCTGAAACATTAAGAGCAGCTTTAAATTTGTTGGGTATATTGAGAATGTACAGGAGTTTTAAAGTTGCTCTGTTTTAGTTGCATAGTTGCCAACATTTCAAAAACATTTCAAGGGACACTTTGCCCTATCTGGTGCAGAGAGCCAGGAGGTGAGAAGTTAATGAGGACAGCTCTTTTACTTTTTTAAATCCAGTAACTGTCAGTAAGTGTCCAGGCCATGATACTATGGTGATAAAGAGAATCTGTGACATTGTGCCTGGGCACCCTGTGTCAGTTACTGAATTAAAAAAAAAAGTAAAACAGCTGTTCTCATTATTGAGAATGTAAGGTAGGATGTTCCTTGGAAGTTTATAAGCAGTGAAAGAGTTGAGTCACTTAGCTCCTTACTTATTTCACTCACTAATATGATAAAAAAAAATCAAAGTGTGATTGGCTGGACCTGTCACAATCTCAGAACTATGATCTTATTTTTAGGTAGATAGAGGGTGAATAGAGGTTTCAGAGCATTTGGCATTCAGGTGGTGCCCATTAGTGCACAGTTCAGAGGTTCCTGATCTGTGCACTGATTGGCCCCTGAATGCCAAATGCTCTGAAGCCTGCAAGGGTATAATGTGATGACATTTTGGAACTACTTAAAATGTGTTGCAATTCAATAAATATATATTTATTTATGCAGAACACATTTTATTTAGAAAACAGTTATAAATTATCATATGTGTGCCAAACTTAATCTAAATAAAATGTGCTGCATAATAAATATTTTAAGATTGAAAAGGGGGCAAAATAAATTATGGAAATACATTTTATTTTTTGTGTTTTATTAAGCATTAGTAAACGTGTTATGGAGAATTCTAGTTTGTGCTCTATTTCACTTTAATATATATTTCAGTTGTTTGTCTGCACCTAAAGACCTCAGAGGGGACTGTACTATTATGCAATTATATAGAGTAATGTAATATAACAAGGCCATTGAACTACAAACCTGAAAACATTAGTTGCAAATATATTACTGTGTATGTTATACTGGATAGAAGAGTGGTGCATTTCTATTAGCACAGTCAGTTACCATTACATATACCAATGCACAGATTTATATGGATTTTTTACATGTGCCTTTTTGTCATTGCTAATAACTATGCTATAACCAAGAACATAGCAATGACTTAAATTAGATTTACACACACATATTTTTTTGTATATTTGTATAGCAACTGAGCTATTGAAGCATCTGAAATACTTATTTCAGATGCTTCAATAGCTCAGTTGTTATACAAATATACAAAAAGAAAAGTGTGTGTAAATCTAATTTAATTCCTGGGTAGATGATATGTAAAGTAAGTAATCGTCCACATTAAATATTTGCTGGAGAGCCAGCCATCCTACCTTCTTTTTATTAGTGCTGCTGGGCCTGGGACTGAGTCTCCTCAAATTCAATCTTTACTGTATAGTCAGTCACCACGGTGAGGGGGTGGAGCTAAACAAGCGTGGTGTGCTAAATTACTGAACTGCCAGAGTGTCCCAGCCACTTCCTCTCCTCAATAACCACCTGACCCTCTGGTCATCCACCGTAACGCTGTGATAACACAGAGACCGGAGGAGGGGTTGATGGAACGTAGTGAACTCAGTGTGAGAACCAGACAAAAAACAGTAATATAATACAGCTCAGGACAGGAGTGGTCTGTCAGGTCTCACACAGTGCACTAACTCAACTCAGTCATGCACTGAAATGTCACCCGCTGTCAAATACTACTGACAGTCTGCATGACTGATGCCCCAACAAGCCCCTAACACAGAAAGTAAAATTATAAATTTGTTTTTACATTTTTATTAAAAATTAAATATATATGAAAATTTAAAAAAAGTATTTATTCTGCAGCAGCAGTGCCTGCAGTGGGGGAGGGCCCTTTAAGATGCAGGTCAATCCGCCCCTGCCTGCGCAGTGATGGAGTATTCAGAGTTAGCCAGGTCTGCAGCTGAGAAATTGTTATCGTACAGCAGGATCAGAGCGGCTGGAAACTCTGCAAGAGAACTGTGAGTGAATCAACACGATCTGATAGTGTAACCGTGTGTTTGGCTAACAAGCTGATGTGTGTTTTCTTGTGCCAAACATATGTCACAACGTCTTCTGTTTAATTCTGTTAAATATGACTGCACTCTGAGTTTTGTGACTTTGTGTGTGACACGATATATGACATTGTATGTAAGCTGTTATTTATGTATTACTCTTACTGGTTTTGCGATATACTGTGATGTGTTGCATGGGGCATCTGTGTTAAGCAGCTCATGGGATCAGCTGAATTAAGTTATAGTCTCTCACTCTATGCTATATTCTATTCTAGAGAGATAAAACTTTGCAGTGTTAGTGTCCGATCATCTCACATACTGTGCTCTGTAATGACTACAAGTTACATTCAGTTACATTGAATTAATATAGCTCTGGTACTACGGAGAGATAAACAAGGCACTACTCCAATTAAAGAAGAGTCATTACAGAGCACTGTATGTGAGATGATCGGACACTAACACTGCAAAGTTTTATCTCTCTAGAATAGAATATAGCATAGAGTGAGAGACTATAACTTAATTCAGCGGATCCCATGAGCTGCTTAACACAGATGCCCCATGCAACACATCACAGTATATCGCAAAACCAGTAAGAGTAATACATAAATAACAGCTTACATACAATGTCATATATCGTGTCACACACAAAGTCACAAAACTCAGAGTGCAGTCATATTTAACAGAATTAAACAGAAGACGTTGTGACATACGTTTGGCACAAGAAAACACACATCAGCTTGTTAGCCAAACACACGGTTACACTACCAGATCATGTTGATTCACTCACAGTTCTCTTGCAGAGTTTCCAGCCGCTCTGATCCTGCTGTACGATAACAATTTCTCAGCTGCAGACCTGGCTAACTCTGAATACTCCACCACTGCGCAGGTATCTCAGGGCAGAAGGAATTAGAAATAACAATAACCCTCACAGATGTGCACAGCCAGTGTGTTAGGTTAGCCTCTGCCCACCGACTGAGAGAAGCGCATAAGTAGAGTGGAGACAGTCACAGCAGGAGTCAGTGTCTTAGCCTCCGGTGTTGCGCGGCTTGATGTGCTGGCTGCGCTACACCGAGAGGGAAGGTGCGCGGCCGCCCTACCGCGCACCTTAAAGGGAACAGTGCCCGGGAGTGATGCCACCAACATTGCCATATGACCCCTGGCAAGATTCCTGGCCAGAGGAATATTCTTCTTTTGGCTTTGAAGGGGAGCCAAGACAGCCACAAAGGGTCCATTTATTTACCCCCCCCCAACACAATCTCAGGGCAGTCATGGCTTTTACCCACAGACTATGTCACAAGAAGTGCCAACTGGACAGGCTGAGTGGTCGCACACTGGTCATCAGTGGGACTATCAATCAATCCTGAGAGCTCCACCATCCTCATCACTTGGGCGAGTTCCACCATCCTCATCACTTGGGAGAGCTCCACCATCCTCATCACTTGGGAGAGTTCCACCATCCTCATCACTTGGGAGAGCTCCACCATCTGCAGATGAAAATATAGCTGAAAGTACTCAAGCACCAGCAGATGCAGCTGAACCTGTCCCACCAGAACCAGCAGATGTAGCTGAACCTGTCCCACCAGAACCAGCAGATGCAGCTGAACCTGCACCTCAAGCAACTAGAAGCCCTGCTGCTCAAGAGCCTGTGGATGCATTGTATTCTCCCCTGGGTGAGGACTACATTGCACTCCAGAGGAGGCTCATAACAAGCTCCGAGAGCAGACAAAGAGGCCAAGAGAGGTTCCACAGGAGCCAAGAGAGATTCTTCAGGAGCCAAGAGAGGTTCTTCAGGAGCCAAGAGAGGTTACACAAACGTAGCATAGAGCTGCAGAGGGACATGGCAGTATCATTAAGTGGAAGTGTTCAAAACCAGTCACAGATTATGCGAATTCTGTCTGATATGCAGATGCAGATGGACAATAGATGGTGGGAACAAAATCAACTCTTGGGTGTGTTGGTTGAGCACTTTACACACCAGCAGGACACTGCCTCCAGCCTATCATCTGTGGCCAGCACACCAGCAGAAACATCAGAATCTTCTCAAACCAGGAGAACAAGGAAATCCACTACAGTCAACTCAGCTCCCTCATCCAAGAAGCCTAAAAAGAAATAAATATTCTTATAGTTCACCATAAATCTTGTCCTCTGTAATTTAACATATATTTGTCATCCACATCCATGTGAGGTGTGTTATAGTACAGTAATATTGTTAAAACATATAATAAGACCTGTGTGGAAATGGCCAAAAAAAGGTAATATTATCATGTTTATGACATATTCATGTTCTATAAACCACATCACATAGTTGTGTATGAAGAGTACATATAGTAATATTCACTTATAAGATGTAAATCAAAGTTTCTCTTATCCAATATAAATTGACACATGGGTATATATATAAATAAAAATGTATTTACAGAAGGTGTGAACATAAGGTATAAACATCCATTTTCATTCTTCTTAATGATAGTCAATAAATCATAGTGACCTAAACATGAATTAAACAAATTAGATATTTTCAGTAATTAGGGTGGTTAAGGGAAGGGGGGTGGGATGTAGTAGTTTCACTTACATGCAGTGGAAATCCGCAGTATGTAATTCTATGACCAGCTGCAGCAATAACAACAGCAGGGGCAGCACCAGGAGCAGGGACAGCAGCAGGAGCAGGCACGGCTACAGCACCATGACCAGGGACCTCAGCAGCAACTAGAGCATCAGCAGGTATAACCTGAACAACAGGGGCTTGTAGGGCTTGCAGCCCCCCTTGTTCCCCACGAGGCTGTCTCTCTATGTAAAGCAGGTGAATCATGGTGGCTAATGAGGATGTGCATTGCCAGGTGTTTTAAGGCTTCCGGTTGAGAGGTTGTGCTGTTTGTGATTGGTTTGACACACTTGCAGGGGCAGGAATAATAAATGCTTAGAAGAGGTTTAACTGTTTGAGATTTATTTACGTATGTTATTACGCATGCGTTTGTTAGGCCTTCAGGGAGTTACGTTGCTTTTTTAGTCAGTGCATGGGTTGCTGCGCCTGCAATATGTGGCAAAATGAGAATGGAGTAGATTTTCTGAATTCTGCGCGTGTACGTCCTTACGCTGTATATTGGATACCAAATTGCGCGTCTGTTCTATGTTAGTCTATGGGTAAAAAAAACAAGTCCGAAGGCTGAAATATACGCGCGTAACTTGTATGCTACGCCGTATATGTAATACCAAAATCGCGTAAAATCTGGCGACGGGGAATTTTGCGGGCAACGCTGCATATGTAATGGAGGCCAAGGTGACCATGATTTCAAGATCTTGAGTACATTAAGTCCAATTGGTTGTGGAGGTGGGGACTGGCTTGTCCAGAGGCCCTATGTAATCAGCATGTTCTGGACTGTTTTTTCCGACGAGGTGAACCAAAGGAGATTTGTACCTGCAATCTTAGATTGAGGCATTTTGATGTCTGTTTACTAGTTGTTTGGATAATTATGCGATCCTTATACACTTTTCTATTGTATTCTTTATGTTTTTGTGTTATTAGGTTACAGAAACACATTACATGTCCTATTTAAAACTCCTATGAATATTTCAGTCAGAAGTGAAATTGCAGGTTTATATTTATGTATTCTGATAGCTATATAAATATCTCACAGCGTTAGATATATAATACTAAACTTGACCTAGTTCCTTTAGGGTACAATACACCATCATCTTGAGCTGTTACTATATTTGAGTTCTGGTTTACATATTTGAGATTGATATTTGTGACATAATTTTGTTTATAATGAAAGCACCACCTTTCTATCGGTTATATTCATCTATTTATAGATAAATCATTATATTACTATATATATATACATACAATATATATATATATATATATATATATATATATATATATATATATATATATATATACTGTATATATCTCCCATGTGTATCTGCACTCACAATTCAGCTTAGCCGGCAACCAGGGTGCCAAAGTCAATATATCCGTAGGTTTCTTCAATCAAGGATTGCACTCGCTGGATTTAGATAAAATATTAATTATTTATTATGTGGTAACATTTCAGGGTTCGCAGACCCCTTCCTCAGACCAAATACAGTGCTATAAAAAATGGTGATTTTAAAAACAATAAGCCCCTCCCATCAACCAGTGCTAACAATTGCTCTAAAAAGTGTTACCATGGCAATCATATGGTTGCCTGGAAACCAGTATAAACATAAATATCCAAACTACATAAACGAAAACACAACATAAATAAAATGTTTCCCTATCAGAGATGTGATACAAAAAATAAATAATAAGCAGAGTGTGCAGTGTAGTATTACCAAATATCATTCACTCATATATACTGTCATTCCAGTATATCAGGCCCTATCCAAATATTCATAAATATACCAGATCAATGCTCCTACTTTTAAATCTGTATTAGATAATACAGGATAAACTATCATAGATTACACAGACAGTGATTGCCAGTGCCGGAGCGCCCTGAAAACACATATATTAGTATAAGTGGGATGTAGTATTCTAGGGTTAATATTCAATTGGGTCTCATAAAACTCCTGGGTTGTGCTTGTAGAGCTATTAATATTGTACATTGTCAAGCTATCCCGTTCTGTACTACGTGCAAAGTATCAGATGTATATACAGTGAATATGTTATCTTATAATTCACCTACAATGTAATCATTTATAGATCGTTCAGGGGAAAAAAGAAACCGTTCCGTTGTTGTCTGTGAATCTGTTTGGGTGCAATTACGGAGCCAGCGAGTCAGTTGCTCTATTCAAAAAACCGCATGGATAATTTGCATAGATTCAGTGCGTGTATGGCGCAAGGCTAATAGCGTACACCAATATTCAGCATGTTCCGTTGGTCTCTGACAGCTGTGTGTATATTGTACCAAGCTGGAAAGTGCAGGAAGCAAACCAAACAGTGATTATGGGATTATACATTTGGTGTAAGTCCCATTGCGAATGCCACATTTATTATAGACCATTAACTGTATATTATTGGTGTATTTGTAGCTGTAACATGCCCCAGTATAGAAAAAATGTCTAAATTAATTAATTAATTAATTAATTAGTTGCTATATGCGACTATGTTTATTCCATGTCTATGTAGCATGGTCTTAGGGCAGGGTGTATAAGTTCTTGGTATCTAGGTGTCTAAATATGTTAATAGTTGTATAAGACACAAATATTCGGCAAGGATAAAAAGAAATGTGATTAAACTCAAGTACATATATCTCATTAGAGTGTAATATTAGAGCTATTTGTGTGCGCAGTCAGTGTAATAGTCATGTTGAACTGGTTTGTGTAAGTAATCACTGTGTGAGCTATCTACTCACTACATATAACCCGGCTTATTAGTGCTATCTCATGGAACAGTGTATACTACCACATAATATCATATTGATCAATACAATAATCAACCATGTGCTGCCTCAGTATTAGGGGTATCTTAGCTTCAGACCTCATAGGGAATCAATGGTCTGTCTATTTACAAGTGGCAATCATGGTATATATATATATATATATATATATATATATAGGCTGTATGACGTTACATACAGGCATACCTTGTTTTAATGTGCTTCGCTTTAATGTACTTCAGTGGGGTTTTTTTACAAATTGAAGGTTTGTGGCAACCCTGCTTTGAGCAAATCTATTAACATAATTTTCACAACATATATACACATATAAACACATAAATACACATGTATGCACACACATATATATATATTCACAGCTCACAGACAGATTGCTCCTGGAAATTAAGTTGTAGCTTCTATAGTAGCATGGTCCTTGTGCCCTCTCCTGCAATGTTTTTCTGTAAATGTGTTTGTATAAATATATATGTGTGTGGAGGGCCACCATCAGGGGGTGACATTTTTTTAAAAAAAATTCATTTTGGCAACGACCAGAGGGTGCTACAGCAGAGTGCTATTTAGATATTTTAATTTGAGTAAAGCATTCGAATTTGAGAGGATTTCCGAGTGTGCAGTAAACCACTATGAACAGTGTGAGACAGACTTGGTAATTAAAATTGTACAGTGTGTGCCTGAGTCAGATGGCAGATCACTTTCATTTGCAATGGAGGACTTGCAATGCAGGACTTATTTAGTAAATGTTTTTTTATGTCTTTGTGCAATTTCGGATTGTAACTTCAGTGTGGTAGTAGTTGTATGGTGGGGCAAGGGGTCCAAATAAACACTTTCCGGACGTCACCAATCCACCACTTAACCTTCAAATTATTGTTTAGGCAGTTCAGGGACCTTCCTTTCAGCCACTGCATGCTGTTGTCATCATTAAGTTGGCATCTTCCTTGACAAAAAGATAATCAGAACTCCATGGCATCTATTTATCAAACTATCAACCGCAAATACGCTGGAATTCCGCAGCGTATTTGTGGCGAGCCTGATTCGCCTTAGTTATCAAACCCTACAGACCGGCAAAAGTAGAATTTAGTGACGTAACATACGATCCGCCAGACTCAGTCAATAGAATGCAAGCTCAATCCTATTGGCTGATTGGATCAACCAATAGGATTTTTCCTACCTTAATTCCGATTGGCTGATAGAATTCTATTAGCCAATCGGAATTGAAGGGACTCCATCTTGGATGATGTAATTTAAAGGAACCTTCATTCTGTTTGAAGACGTCGAAAGAAGAGGATGCTCTGCGTCGGATGTCTTGAAGATGGAGCCGCTCCTAGCCGGATGGATGAAGATAGAAGATGCTGTCTGGATGAAGACTTCTGCCCGTCTGGAGGACCTCTTCTGCCCAGCTTGGATGAAGACTTCTGCCCGTCTGGAGGACCACTTTGCCTGGCTTCGTTGAGGACTTCGGCCCAGTTGGGTGAAGTCTTCTCAAGGTAGGGTGATCTTCAAGGGGTTAGTGTTAGGTTTTTTTTAAGGGGGGATTGGGTGGGTTTTTGAGTAGGGTTGGGTGTGTGGGTGGTGGGTTTTAATGTTGGAGGGAGGTATTGTTCTTTTTTTTCAGGTAAAAGAGCTGATTACTTTGGGGCAATGCCCCGCAAAAGGCACTTTTAAGGGCTATTTGTAATTTAGTATAGGGTAGAGCTTTTTATTATTTGGGGGGGGGTTACTTTATTCGGGGGATTAGAGTAGGTGTAATTAGTTTTAAAATCTTATTTTATTATTTTCTTTAATTTAGTGCTTGTTTTTTTTTGTACTTTAGATAATTTTATTTAATTTTATTTAATTGTTGTTAATTGTAGTTAATGTAGGTAATTAATTTAATTATAGTGTAGTGTTAGGTGTAATTGTAACTTAGGTTAGGTTTTATTTTACAGGTCAATTTGTATTTATTTTAACTAGGAAGTTATTAAATAGTTAATAACTATTTAATAACTATTGTACCTAGTTAAAATAAATTCAAAGTTGCCTGTAAAATAAAAATAAATCCTAAGATAGATACAATGTAACTATTAGTTATATTGTAGCTAGCGTAGGGTTTATTTTATAGGTAAGTATTTAGTTTTAAATAGGAATAATTTATTTAGATTTATTTATATTTAAGTTAGGGGGTGTTAGGGTTAGGGTTAGACTTAGGTTTAGGGGTTAATAAATTTAATATAGTGGCGGGGCAGATTAGGGGTAAATAAATATAATGTAGGTGGCGGCGGTGTAGGGGGGGCAGATTAGGGGTTAATAAATATAATGTAGGTGGCGGCGGTGTAGGGGGGCAGATTAGGGGTTAATAAATATAATGTAGGTGGCGGTGGGCTCCGGGAGCGGCGGTTTAGGGGTTAAACACTTTATTTAGTTGTGGCGGGGTCTGTCAGGGCAGTTTAGGGGTTAATAAGTTTATTAGAGTGGCAGCGGGGTCCGTGAACGGCGGTATAGGGGGTAAACAGTATAGTATAGTGTGGGTGTTTAGTGACAGGGTACCAATAAAGCTGGGAAAAAGACGAAGAGCAGCGAGATCGATGACTGTTAGTTAACAACAGTCCACTGCGCATCGCCCCGTACTTGGTGCGCGGCTTTTTGACAGCATTTTTGGTAATTTTGGAGAACGTATTCAGGTCTGTGGCAGCGATGTTAGGTGATCTTAGGCAAGCGTATTGGTGCCGTTGAATGCAGGTAAGTTGACAGCTTGATAAATAGATGCCCATATTTTGTCTTGTAAATCTCCTTTTTGACAAAACTGTAGTCTACCTCATTACTTGTCAGGTCAATGTATACAAGCGCTGAGTGTCTGTGTGGGTGTCTAAGTTTCTTTGTGTGTCTGCTAGAGTGTGTATATGTATATATGAATTCTTATGTGTGAGTGTGTGTTTCAGTGTATGACTGTGTCTGTGTGTTTCTGTGTTTGTTGGGATATATAACCATGGCAATGCTGCTTTGAACATTCCACCAGTGGCAGAGAATCTTTGCCTCCTACAGTGAAGTATACTAAAATGCCTTTTTGCAAGACTACCTTCTAACAATGATTTGATACCTTTAAAACATTTCACTTGCAATCTCGGAAACAACAACATAGCACTATTGTGTCATCAGTCCCTAAAGCTGAATTTACATTGCTATTGTTATTCATTTTTGGTTGGCAAATAGCTGTTCAAACAGCTGCTGAAAAAAGATAAGAACATCCTGCTGTCGAATTTTTACTTGACCCCTATGCTGTAGTAACAAGGTCTGTAATTTGCTGGTTCCACAAACATACACATACACACATACATGCATCAATACAAACACAGTCACATACATAAATACACACATTAACACAGACACATAAACACCAATGGGTAAAACAGAAACACTAACCCTTGTAGTCAGAGACACTAGTGAAGAATCATGTCACACTCACATGATATCAGTGCAAGCAGTGGCAGGTCAACATTGTTTTTGTAAAAAAAAAAAAACCCTTGGGAGCCCAGTTGCAATTGCGTAGTCTGCACCTCCTGTAGTTTCGCCCCTGATAAAGCCCAAACCCTAATCTAAAAAAAAAAACGATTAAAAAAAAAAACACTAACACTAACCCCCGAAGATCCACTCACAGTTTCTGAAATCCGGACATCCAGGCGGCAAGAAGTCTTCATCCAGGCGGCGAGGTCTTCATCCATCCATGCGGCGTCTTCTATCTTTATCCCGGCGGCGTGGAGCGGGTCCATTCTTGAAGACATCCAGCGTTTAAACGTACCTTTTTTTTCCCATAGACATCAATGGGGTTGCGTTACGGAGCTTTTCATTCCATGCTTCAGGTGTTAGGTTTTTTCTAACACTCTCTCCCAATTGATGACTATGGGGAAATCGTACGTTTTCTCAGCCCTTGTATTTTGTGCGGTATGTAGCTTAACGCCACCATATTGCACGCACAAGGATGCTTTTCAGAAACTTGTAATGGCAGCGATATGGAGGATGAAATAACCCAACTTTTGTTGCGTTCCTTTCGCACCCTCTATAGTGCAAAACTCGTAATCTAGGCGTATGTGAATTAGTGGTTCTTAATGAATTCTTTATTTGTAACACCTCTAAAAATGTGATAATTATTAAGCACACTTCACAGATCATTATGCTTCCTGATTCTGATCCTCCATATGTTGCACATACTCTCGCTCACTTGTCCCAACCCAATGTTCATGAGAACACAGTGTCATATCTCTGTACCTTTAAAACCATAGCTCCACCCACCTCTCTGCATGACACTATTTAGGCCAGCTGCAAGCTTAGCTAGTTGATTGATTATTCTCAAGCTGTATACACTCTCCTGTTAAACCTAAGGACTTGTTGGTTTAAAGATTAATGGCTAGATTTGGAGTTTTGTCGGTAACGACCCGAAAATCTAACGCCAGCTTTTTTCTGGCCGCACCATAAAAATAACTCTGGTATTGAGAGTCCACATAAAGGCTGCGTTAGGCTCCAAAAAAGGAGCGTAGAGCATTTTTAACGCAGCTTCAACTCTCAATACCAGAGTTGCTTACGCAAGCGGCCAGCCTCAAAAACGTGCTCGTGCACGATTCTCCCATAGGAAACAATGGGGCTGTTTTTGAGCTGAAAAAAAAACTAACACCTGCAAAAAAGCCGCGTTCAGCTCCTAACGCAGCCCCATTGTTTGCTATGCGGAAACACTTCCTACGTCTGCACCTAACACCCTAACATGTACCCTGAGTCTAAAAACCCCTAACCTTACACTTATTAACCCCTAATCTGCCGCCCCCGCTATCGCTGACCCCTGCATATTATTATTAACCCCTAATCTGCCGCTCCGTAAACCGCCGCTACTTACATTATCCCTATGTACCCCTAATCTGCTGCCCTAACATCGCCGACCCCATATTATATTTATTAACCCCTAATCTGCCCCCCACAACGTCGCCTCCACCTGCCTACACTTATTAACCCCTAATCTGCCGACTGGACCTGAGCGCTACTATAATAAAGTTATTAACCCCTAATCCGCCTCACTAACCCTATAATAAATAGTATTAACCCCTAATCTGCCCTCCCTAACATCGCCGACACCTAACTTCAATTATTAACCCCTAATCTGCCGACTGGAGCTCACCGCTATTCTAATAAATGTATTAACCCCTAAAGCTAAATCTAACCCTAACACTAACACCCCCCTAAATTAAATATAATTTTAATCTAACGAAATTAATTAACTCTTATTAAATAAATTATTCCTATTTAAAGCTAAATACTTACCTGTAAAATAAATCATAATATAGCTACAATATAAATTATAATTATATTATAGCTATTTTAGGATTAATATTTATTTGACAGACAACTTTGTAATTATTTTAACCAGGTACAATAGTTATTAAATAGTTAAGAACTATTTAATAGCTACCTAGTTAAAATAATTACAAAATTTCCTGTAAAATAAATCCTAACCTAAGTTACAATTAAACCTAACACTATACTATCATTAAATTAATTAAATAAAATACCTACAATTACCTACAATTAAACCTAACACTACACTATCAATAAATACATTAAATACAATTCCTACAAATAACTACAATGAAATAAACTAACTAAAGTACAAAAAATAAAAAAGAACTAAGTTACAAAAAATAAAAAAATATTTACAAACATAAGAAAAATATTACAACAATTTTAAACTAATTACACCTACTCTAAGCCCCCTAATAAAATAACAAAGACCCCCAAAATAAAAAATGCCCTACCCTATTCTAAATTACTACAGTTCAAAGCTCTTTTACCTTACCAGCCCTGAACAGGGCCCTTTGCGGGCATGCCCCAAAGAATTCAGCTCTTTTGCCTGTAAAAAAAAAAACATACAATACCCCCCCCCAACATTACAACTCACCACCCACATACCCCTAATCTAACCCAAACCCCCCTTAAATAAACCTAACACTAAGCCCCTGAAGATCTTCCTACCTTATCTTCACCATACCAGGTTCACCGATCCGTCCTGAAGAGCTCCTCCGATGTCCAGATCCAAGCCCACGCGGGGGGCTGAAGAGGTCCATGATCCGGCTGAAGTCTTCATCCAAGTGGGAGCTGAAGAGGTCCATGATCCGTATGAAGTCTTCATCCAAGCGGGAGCTGAAGAGGTCCATGATCCGGATGAAGTCTTCTATCAACAGCATCTTCAATCTTCTTTCTTCCGGATCCATCTTGCAGACCTCCGACGTGGAACATCCTCTTCTCCCGACGCCTACTAGCCGAATGACGGTTCCTTTAAGGGACGTCATCCAAGATGGCGTCCCTCGAATTCCGATTGGCTGATAGGATTCTATCAGCCAATCGGAATTAAGGTAGGAATATTCTGATTGGCTGATGGAATCAGCCAATCAGAATCAAGTTCAATCCGATTGGCTGATCCAATCAGCCAATCAGATTGAGCTCGCATTCTATTGGCTGTTCCGATCAGCCAATAGAATGCGAGCTCAATCTGATTGGCTGATTGGATCAGCCAATCGGATTGAACTTGATTCTGATTGGCTGATTCCATCAGCCAATCAGAATATTCCTACCTTAATTCCGATTGGCTGATAGGATTCTATCAGCCAATCGGAATTCGAGGGACGCCATCTTGGATGACGTCATTTAAAGGAACCGTCATTCGTCGTTCAGTCGTCGGCCAGGATGGATGTTCCGCGTCGGAGGTCTTCAGGATCCTGCCGCTCCGCTCCGGATGGATGACCATAGAAGATCCTGCTTGGATGAAGACTTCAATTGGATGGAAGACCTCTTCTGCCCCGCTTGGATGAAGACTTCAGCCGGATCATGGACCTCTTCAGCCCCCCGCTTGGGCTTGGATCAGGACATCGGAGGAGCTCTTCTGGACAGATCGTTGAACCCGGTGAGGTGAAGACAAGGTACGAAGATCTTCAGGGGCTTAGTGTTAGGTTTATTTAAGGGGGTTTGGGTTAGATTAGGGGTATGTGGGTGGTGGGTTGTAATGTTGGGGGACTTGGGTATTGTATTTTTTTTTTACAGGCAAAAGAGCTGAACTTCTTGGGGCATGCCCCGCAAAGGGCCCTGTTCAGGGCTGGTAAGGTAAAAGAGCTTTGAACTTTAGTTATTTAGAATAGGGTAGGGCATTTTTTTATTTTGGGGGGCTTTGTTATTTTATTAGGGGGCTTAGAGTAGGTGTAATTAGTTTAAAATTGTTGTAATATTTTTCTTATGTTTGTAAATATTTTTTTATTTTTTGTAACTTAGTTCTTTTTTATTTTTTGTACTTTAGCAAGTTTATTTAATTGTATTTATTTGTAGGAATTGTATTTAATTAATTTATTGATAGTGTAGTGTTAGGTTAATTGTAGGTAATTGTATGTAGTTTATTTAATTAATTTATTGATAGTGTAGTGTTAGGTTTAATTGTAACTTAGGTTAGGATTTCTTTTACAGGTAAATTTGTAATTATTTTAACTATTTTAGCTATTAAATAGTTCTTAACTATTTAATAGCTATTGTACCTGGTTAAAATAAATACAAAGTTACCTGTAAAATAAATATTAATCCTAAAATAGCTATAATATAATTACAATTTATATTGTAGCTATATTAGGATTTATTTTACAGGTAAGTATTTAGCTTTAAATAGGAATAATTTATTTAATAAGAGTTAATTAATTTCGTTAGATTAAAATTATATTTAACTTAGGGGGGTGTTAGTGTTAGGGTTAGACTTAGCTTTAGGGGTTAATACATTTATTAGAATAGCGGTGAGCTCCGGTCGGCAGATTAGGGGTTAATAAGTGTAGGCAGGTGGAGGCGACGTTGTGGGGGGGCAGATTAGGGGTTAATAAATATAATATAGGGGTCGGCGGTGTTAGGGGCAGCAGATTAGGGGTACATAAGGATAACGTAGGTGGCGGCGCTTTGCGGTCGGCAGATTAGGGGTTAATTATTGTAGGTAGCTGGCTGCGACGTTGTGGGGGGCAGATTAGGGGTTAATAAATATAATATAGGGGTCGGCGGTGTTAGGGGCAGCAGATTAGGGGTACATAAGGATAACGTAGGTGGCGGCGCTTTGCGGTCGGCAGATTAGGGGTTAATAAGTGTAGGCAGGTGGAGGCGACGTTGTGGGGGGCAGGTTAGGGGTTAATAAATATAATACAGGGGTCGGCGGTGTTAGGGGCAGCAGATTAGGGGTACATAAGTATAACGTAGGTGGCGGTCGGCAGATTAGGGGTTAAAAAAAATTAATCGAGTGGCGGCGATGTGGGGGGACCTCGGTTTAGGGGTACATAGGTAGTTTATGGGTGTTAGTGTACTTTAGAGCACAGTAGTTAAGAGCTTTATAAACTGGCGTTAGCCCAGAAAGCTCTTAACTACTGACTTTTTTCCTGCGGCTGGAGTTTTGTTGTTAGATGTCTAACGCTCACTTCAGACACGACTCTAAATACCGGAGTTATAAAAATCCCATTGAAAAGATAGGATACGCAATTGACGTAAGGGGATCTGCGGTATGGAAAAGTCGCGGCTGAAAAGTGAGCGTTAGACCCTATTTTGAGTGACTCCAAATACCGGAGGTAGCCTAAAACCAGCATTAGGAGCCTCTAACGCTGGTTTTCACGGCTAACGCCAAACTCCAAATCTAGGCCTATGTTACTACAGTGGATTTAACTCCTCTTACCTGTTGCACTTAACCTGCTTATTCACAGCCTCCTCATCTTCACTCTCTTCTGGAAGATTCAGCTATCTTGATTGAATAAACTGCTGCAGGAATTCTGCCTAATTCTTCCATCTAATAACCATAAGTATTGTGTGAACATTGAAGTGACTTTTGAACTTTTGTATTACCACTATTTCATATCAAGCTGTAAATCCGCTGCCTACTCTCTGCAATCAGGAATAAACTTAATTTGATTTTATGCAAACAAATGAACTGCCTTGTATTCACTACCAAGATTATTGCTAACGCTTGCATACTGTGAACCTGTTTGCCTACATACTGCATAGCTGATTTACCATATTAACTAATTGCTATTCAGTTAATACACTGCTTGCTGTCTCTGAACAGATTTCTCTGACCAGTTTTCAAATTAACACCTCAAGCAAATCAAGTTAACTCTGTGCCTGTTGTTTCTAAACAGAACTCTTTTGACCTGTTGATATTTATTACTACCTTGCTAAACTACTCTATCAAATGCTAACGGCTAGATTTAGAGTTTGGCGTTAGCCGTCAAAACCAGCGTTAGAGGCTCCTAACGCTGGTTTTGGGCTACCGTTGGCATTTAGAGTTTTGTAGGTAAGGGTCTAACGCTCACTTTGCAGCCGCGACTTTTCCATACCGCAGATCCCCCTACGCCATTTGCGTATCCTATCTTTTCAATGGGATCTTTCTAACGCTGGTATTTAGAGTCGTCGCTGAAGTGAGCGTTAGAAATCTAACGACAAAACTCCAGCCGCAGAAAAAAGTCAGGAGTTAAGAGCTTTCTGGACTAACGCCGGTTCATAAAGCTCTTAACTACTGTGCTCTAAAGTACACTAACACCCATAAACTACCTATGTACCCCTAAACCGAGGTCCCTCCACATCGCCGCCACTCTATTAAAATTTTTTAACCCCTAATCTGCCGACCGCACACCGCCGCCACCTACGTTATCCCTATGAACCCCTAATCTGCTGCCCCTAACACCGCCAACCCCTATATTATATTTATTAACCCCTAATCTGCCCCCCCCAACGACGCCTCCACCTACCTACAATTATTAACCCCTAATCTGCCGACCGGACCTCACCGCTACTATAATAAATGTATTAACCCCTAATCCGCCTCACTCCCGCCTCAATAACCCTATAATAAATAGTATTAACCCCTAATCTGCCCTCCCTAACATCGCCGACACCTAACTTCAAGTATTAACCCCTAATCTGCCGACCGGACCTCACCGCTACTCTAATAAATTTATTAACCCCTAAAGCTAAGTCTAACCTTAACCCTAACACCCCCCTAAATTAAATATAATTTTAATCTAACAAAATAAATTAACTCTTATTAAATAAATTATTCCTATTTAAAGCTAAATACTTACCTGTAAAATATTATAATTATATTCTAGCTATTTTAGGATTAATATTTATTTTACAGGCAACTTTGTAATTATTTTAACCAGGTACAATAGCTATTAAATAGTTATTTACTATTTAATAGCTACCTAGTTAAAATAATTACAAAATTACCTGTAAAATAAATCCTAACCTAAGTTACAATTAAACCTAACACTACACTAGCAATAAATTAATTAAATAAAATACCTACAATTATCTACAATTAAACCTAACACTACACTATCAATAAATTAATACAATACCTACAAATAAATACAATTAAATAAACTAACTAAAGTACAAAAAATAAAAAAGAACTAAGTTACAAAAAATAAAAAAATATTTACAAACATTAGAAAAATATTACAACAATTTTAAACTAATTACACCTACTCTAAGCCCCCTAATAAAATAACAAAGCCCCCCAAAATAAAAAAATGCCCTACCCTATTCTAAATTAAAAAAGTTCAAAGCTCTTTTACCTTACCAGCCCTTAAAAGGGCCTTTTGCGGGGCATGCCCCAAAGAAAACTGCTCTTTTGCCTGTAAAAGAAAAATACAACCCCCCAACATTAAAACCCACCACCCACATACCCCTAATCTAACCCAAACCCCCCTTAAAAAAACCTAACACTACCCCCCTGAAGATCATCCTACCTTGAGTCGTCTTCACTCAGCCGAGCCACCGATGGAACTGAAGAGGAGATCCGGAGCGGCAGAAGTGATCCTCCAAGGGCCCTGAAGAAGTCTTCCATCCGAGGATGTTCTGCGTCGGAGGTCTGCAAGATGGATCCTGAAGAAAGAAGATTGAAGACCCCGCTTGGAAGATGACATTGCCCGGATGGAAGACTGCTTCAGCGCCGCTTGGAGGATCATTTCATCGGATGGAAGATTTCTTCAGCGCCGCTTGGAGGATCACTTCATCGGATGGAAGACTTCTTCAGGGCCCTTGGAGGATCACTTCTGCCGCTCTGGATCACCTCTTCAGTTCCATCGGTGGCTCGGCTGAGTGAAGATGACTCAAGGTAGGATGATCTTCAGGGGGGTAATGTTAGGTTTTTTAAGGGGGGGTTTGGGTTAGATTAGGGGTATGTGGGTGGTGGATTGTAATGTTGGGGGGGGGTATTGTATGTTTTTTTTTTTACAGGCAAAAGAGCTGAATTCTTTGGGGCATGCCCGAACTGTAGTAATTTAGAATAGGGTAGGGCATTTTTTATTTTGGGGGTCTTTGTTATTTTATTAGGGGGCTTAGAGTAGGTGTAATTAGTTTAAAATTGTTGTAATATTTTTCTTATGTTTGTAAATATTATTTTTTGTAACTTAGTTCTTTTTTATTTTTTGTACTTTAGTTAGTTTATTTCATTGTAGTTATTTGTAGGAATTGTATTTAATTTATTTATTGATAGTGTAGTGTTAGGTTTAATTGTAGGTAATTGTAGGCATTTTATTTAATTAATTTAATGATAGTATAGTGTTAGGTTTCATTGTAACTTAGGTTAGGATTTATTTTACAGGTAATTTTGTAATTATTTTAACTAGGTAGCTATTAAATAGTAAATAACTATTTAATAGCTATTGTACCTGGTTAAAATAATTACAAAGTTGCCTGTAAAATAAATATTAATCCTAAAATAGCTACAATATAATTATAATTTATATTGTAGCTATATTAGGGTTTATTTTACAGGTAAGTATTTAGCTTTAAATAGGAATAATTTATTTAATAAGAGTTAATTTATTTTGTTAGATTTAAATTATATTTAATTTAGGGGGGTGTTAGCGTAAAGGTTAGACTTAGCTTTAGGGGTTAATAAATTTATTAGAGTAGCGGTGAGGTCCGGTCGGCAGATTAGGGGTTAATACTTGAAGTTAGGTGTCGGCGATGTTAGGGAGGGCAGATTAGGGGTTAATACTATTTATTATAGGGTTATTGAGGCGGGAGTGAGGCAGATTAGGGGTTAATACATTTATTATAGTAGCGGTGAGGTCCAGTCGTCAGATCAGGGGTTAATAATTGTAGGTAGGTGGAGGCGACGTTGGGGGCGGCAGATTAGGGGTTAATAAATATAATATAGGGGTCGGCTGTGTTAGGGGCAGCAGATTAGGGGTACATAGGGATAATGTAGGTTGCGGCGGTGTACGGAGCAGCAGATTAGGGGTTAAAAAAAATATGCAGGTGTCAGCGATAGCGGGGGCGGCAGATTAGGGGTTAATAAGTGTAAGGTTAGGGGTGTTTAGACTCGGGGTTCATGTTAGGGTGTTAGGTGCAGACTTAGGAATTGTTTCCCCATAGGAAACAATGGGGCTGCGTTAGGAGCTGAACACTGCTTTTTTGCAGGTGTTAGGTTTTTTTTCAGCTCAAAATGCCCCATTGTTTTCTATGGGGGAATCGTGCACGAGCACGTTTTTTAAGCTGGCCGCGTCCGTAAGCACCGCTGGTATTGAGAGTTACAGTGGCGGTAAATATGCTATACGCTCCCTTTTTGGAGCCTAACGCAGCCCTTCTGTGAACTCTAAATACCAGCGGTATTTAAAAGGTGCGGGGGAAAAAAAGCCAGCGTTAGATACGCGGGTCGTTACCGACAAAACTCTAAATCTAGCCGTAAGTGAATTGTATTCTGCTTATTTCAGTTAATAACTAGCAGATAATTATACTTAGCTACACATCTACATTTAATAGCTGATAATAGACTATTTCTTGTCATATATTTCATCCAAGCAATACTAACTGCAAGAAATTGTAGTCAGAATATTGCACACAGGTAGCACTAGCTATTGGTCATTAAAGAAACATAAAACTGCAAAAAGAAATTCTCATATGTAGAGCATGCTATTATTACACTAATGCTTACATATAACTATGGGAATGATACTAATCATTCTGATCCCGTTTATTGGTGACTTTCGGCTCCCTATCTGTTGTTTTCAAGTTCTGATTGATCACAATCCAAGTGATAAAAAAAAATCTGTATAGGATTTAGATTTAGCAGGAAAATCACCAATACGTAACTTGGACAGCAATGGCCTTGGTGATCACAATCCTTCCGAGCACACGTTTTGCACTATTTTATTTCGGAAATAAAATGGACACATCAAATTCAACACACAAAGGATTTTGGTAAAATGCAAAACTGGACTTTTCAAAATGTTTTCCCGTATTCCAAGACTATTTTGAATAATTCTATTATCTGCATGTGCAATACATGTATGTATCAATATATGGTCTAGATTCATTATACCTATATTCAACACTATGGTATAGTTCCTCACTAGTGGGTGGGGTATACATATTTACATGTATATGAATTTAAAAGACAGATACGTGAACTTCATTATTTAGTGGTTTTATGAATTACAGTATGAGAAGTGTTAGCTGTTTTGACAGGTGACGTTTCCACTTCTTAGCAAATAGCATGCAGAAAATTCGGCTCCCAAGGGCGGCATGCCGAATTTCCCGCATGGCTATTGGCTAAGAGGTTAAAACGTCACATCTCTAGCAAAACAGCGTTCTGCCATGGGCTGCCTTAGCAGCTCAGAACGGTGAATGCTTGAAACAATTAAAGGAGCTTTCTGCAAGAAGTATTTTATACTTCACAAATGAAAGTCACCTTTATTTCTTTCAATGGTCAATCCTAGCGATTCACAAATGCTTGGATTGACTTTGTTTTTTATATATATATTTATTTATTTCCAACAATGTGTACAGATTAACAAATTAACAAATTAGGTGTCAATATCCCACACAGGGCAAAACATTTTACAGCATACAAACAAACAGCTTTTTGACAAAGAAAAAGTTAAAGGGACAGTAAACCTTAAAAATAATGTTATATAATTCTGCACATAGTGCAGAATTATATAACATTATTTAGGTGCTATAGCCATAAAAGCATTTTTTCCTTTTATATTTTGCTAAAATACGGCGCTTTTACAGACCCGCTGTGACAGGAGCGAACTGCACTTAGTCTTATGGCGCTGTCGGGCCGGGCTGTGACTATACAGCTGGCCCGATGCGCTGACTGAATATTACAGACCCGCTCAGAGAGCGGGTCTGTAAAAGCGCCGTATTTTAGCAAAATATAAAAGGAAAAAATGCTTTTATGGCTATAGCACCTAAATAATGTTATATAATTCTGCACTATGTGCAGAATTATATAACATTATTTTTAAGGTTTACTGTCCCTTTAAGTACACATTAACCAAATATAACATATTCTTAAATTATTTCTTCTAAGTTTTGCTGGGACATTAGTAACTAGATCTCAACACTGTATATACATTGTTGTTGTTGTGTTTTTTTCCTGATTAGGACAACCAAATTAACTAAAATATTGTCTTATAGATATAGAAGTCATCCTATGATACAAGAACAAGCTAACATGTTATTCACAAGGAAAAAACGGCCAGTGTTAACAAGCAGTTTTCTCTCATCGCTCACTTACCTACAGCACTGGTATTACAGGTTTTTGCAAACCCGGCGTTAAAAGGCAAGAAGTGAGCGTTGAGCAAAATTGAGCTCCTTACCGCACTCCAATACCAGCGCTGCTTAAGTCAGCGGTGAGCTGGTCGTACGTGCTCGTGCACGATTTCCCCATAGGAATCAACAGGGAGAGCCGGCTGAGAAAAAGTCTAACACCTGCAAAAAAAGCAGCGTAAAACTCAGTAACGCAGCCCCATTGATTCCTATGGGAAAATAAAATGTATGTTTACACCTAACACCCTAACATGAACCTCGAGTCTAAAAACCTCTAATCTTACACTTATTAACCCCTATTCTGCCGCCCCCAACATCGCCGACACCTACATTATACTAATTAACCCCTAATCTGCCGGTCCGGACACCGCCGCCACTACATTATATGTATTAACCCCTAATCTGCTGCCCCCAACATCGCTGACACCTACATTATATTTATTAACCCCTAAACTGCCACCCCCAATGTCGACACAACCTACCTACACTTATTAACCCCTAATCTGCCGTACCTAACATCGCTGCCACATACCTACATTTATTAACCCCTAATCTGCGCCCCAACGTCGCTGCCACTATACTAATACACTATACACTATATGTATTAACCCCTAAACCTAAAGTCTAACCTAAGTCTAACCCTAACACCCCCTAACTTAAATATAATTACTATAAATCTTAATAAAAATTACTATTATTACCTAAAGAATTCCTATTTAAAACTAAATACTTACCTATAAAATAAACCCTAAGCTAGCTACAATATAACTAATAGTTACATTGTAGCTATCTTAGGGTTTATTTTTATTTTACAGGCAAGTTTGTATTTATTTTAACTAGGTACAATAGTTATTAAATAGTTATTAACTATTTATAACTACCTATCTAAAATAAATACAAAAGTACCTGCAAAATAAAACCTAACCTAAGTTACAATAACTCTTAACCTAACCCTACAATTAAATAAATTAAATAATTAAAATCAATTAAATAATAATTATCAAAATAAAAAAGCCCCCCCAAAATAAAAAAAACCCCTATCCTAAACTAAACTATCAATAGCCCTAAAAGAGCCTTTTGCGGGGCATTGCCCCAAAGTAATCAGCTCTTTTACCTGTAAAAAAAAATACAAACACCCCCCCCAACAGTAAAACCCACCACCCACACAACCAACCCCCCAAATAAAATACTATCTAAAAAAACCTAAGCTCCCCATTGCCCTGAAAAGGGCATTTGGATGGGCATTGCCCTTAAAAGGGCAGTTAGCTCTTTTGCGGCCCAAACCCTAATCTAAAAAATAAAACCCACCCAATACACCCTTAAAAAAACCTAACACTAACCCCCTGAAGATCGACTGACTGTTCTGAAGACCAGACATCCATCCTCAAGGAAGCGGCAGAAGTCTTCATCCAACCAGGCCCGAAGTCCTCAATGAAGCCGGGAGAAGTCTTCGTCCAAGCCAGGTGAAGTGGTCCTCCAGACGGGCAGAAGTCTTCATCCAGACGGCATCTTCTATCTTTATCCATCCGACGCGGAGGGGCTCCATCTTCAAGACATCCAACGCGGGGCATCCTCTTCATCCGGAGTCTTCTTACTGAATGATTGTTCCTTTAAGTGATGTCATCCAAGATGGCATCCCTTAGATTCTGATTGGCTGATAGAATTCTATCAGCCAATTGGAATTAAGGTATTCGGAATTAAGGTATTCTATTGGCTGATTGGAACAGCCAATAGGATTGAACTTCAATCCTATTGGCTGATTGCATCAGCCAATAGGATTTTTTCTACCTTAATTCCGATTGGCTGATAGAATTCTATCAGCCAATCGGAAATCTAAGGGATGCCATCTTGTATGACGTCACTTAAAGAAACCGTCATTCAGTAAGAAGACTCCGGATGAAGAGGATGCTCCGCGTCGGATGTCTTGAAGATGGAGCCGCTCCGCGTCGGATGGATGAAGATAGAAGATGCCATCTGGATGAAGACTTCTGCCCGTCTGCTTAGTTTTTTTTAGATAGTATTTTATTTGGGGGGTTGGTTGTGCGGGTGGTGGGTTTTACTGTTGGGGGGGTTGTTTGTAATTTTTTTTACAGGTAAAAGAACTGATTACTTTGGGGCAATGCCCCACAAAAGGCCCTTTTAAGGGCTATTGATAGTTTAGTTTAGGCTAGGGTTTTTTTTATTTTGGGGGGGCTTTTTTATTTTGATAGGACTATTAGATTAGGTGTAATTAGTTTAAATATCTTGTAATTTGTTTATTATTTTCTGTAATTTAGTGTTTGTTTGTTTTTTGTGCTTTAGCTAATTTAATTTATTTAATTGATTTTAATTTAGTTAATTTATTTAATTGTTGGGTTAGGTTAGGTGTTATTGTAACTTAGGTTAGGTTTTATTTTACAGGTACTTTTGTATTTATTTTAGCTAGGTAGTTATTAAATAGTTAATAACTTTAATAACTATTGTACCTAGTTAAAATAAATACAAACGCCTGTAAAATAAAAATAAACCATAAGATAGCTACAATGTAACTATTAGTTATATTGTAGCTAGCTTAGGGTTTATTTTATAGGTAAGTATTTAGTTTTAAATAGGAATTATTTAGGTAATAATAGTAATTTTTATTAAGATTTATTGTAATTATATTTGTTAGGGGGTGTTAGGGTTAGGGGTTAATACATTTAGTTTAGTGGCGGTGACGTTGGGGCGGCAGATTGGGGATTAATAAATGTAGGTAGGTGGCGGCGATGTTAGGGATGGCAGATTAGGGGTTAATAATATTTAACTAGTGTTTGCAAGGCGGGAGGGCGGCGGTTTAGGGTTAATATGTTTATTATAGTTGTGGCGATGTCCTGAGCGTCAGATTAGGGGTTAAAAATTTTATTTTAGTGTTTGCGATGCGGAAGGGCCTCGGTTTAGGGGTTAATATGTAGTTTATGGGTATTAATATACTTTTTAGCACTTTAGTTATGAGTCTTATGCTACGGCGTTGTACCATAAAACTCTTAACTACTGACTTTTAAATACGTTAGGGATCTTGGAGGTAGAGAGTGTACCGCTCACTTTTTGGCCTCCCAGGACAGACTCATAATATCAGCGCTTTGGAAGTCCCATGGAAAAAAGACTTTACGAAGTTTACGTAAGTCGTTTTGAGGTAAGGCCAAAGAAGTGTGCAGTGCCCCTAAACCTGCAACACTAATAGCAGCGGGCGTAAAAAAGCAGCGTTAGGACCTCTTAATGCTGCTTTTTTACCTTAACGCACAACTCGTAATCTAGCCGTAAGTAAATAAAAATATAATCAAGAAGACAAGACAAAAACTAGCAATACAGAACTGGGAAGAAAAAAAAAAGGATTGGTTATCTCCTGTTCCTCAATCCTCCTCCCAGGCAATCAGCTAAAGGACCATGTTGAGGGAAAAATTTCTCTTAAGGCTAAGGATTGAAAAAAATCTGATTTATGTAATTGTAGCGTTAGCATATATTGAGGATAATTTAAAGCCATTTAGCAAAAAAAATAGAAATCTGCCTATTTTGGTATGCCGTAAGATCAAATTGCTCAAAGATAATTTTGGAATGTATCATTTAAATAAACTTAGGGCTAGATTGCGAGTTTTGCGTTATGAGTAAAAAAGCAGCGTTATGGGTTATAACGCTGCTTTTTCCCTACCGCTGCTATTACGGGTCTTGTAGGTACAGCTGTCCCGCATACTTTTTTGGCCGTACCGCAAATTAACTTATGCAATTTTCGTAAAGTCTTTTTTCAATGGGACTTCCATAGCGCCGGTATTACAAGCTTTTTTTGGAGGCCAAAAAGTGAGCGGTACAGCCTATCCCGCAAGATTCGTAATGCATTCTAAAGTCAGTAGTCATGAGTTTTACGCTACAAAGCTGTAGCATAAAACTCATAATGAAAATGTTAAAAAGTAAACTAACACCCATAAACTACCTATTAACCCTTAAACCAAAGCCCTCCTGCATCGCAAACACTATAATAAAATTATTAACCCCTAATCTGCCGCTCCGGACATCAACACCACTATAATAAACATATTAACCCCTAAACCGCCGCACTCCCACCTCACAAACACTAGCTAAATATTAGTAACCCCTAATCTGCCACCCCTAACATCGCCGCAACCTACATTACAGTTATTAACCCCTAATCTGCCGCCCCCAACGACGCCACCACTATACTAAATTTATTAACCCCTAAACCTAAGTCTAACCCTAACACCCCCTAACTTAAATATAATTAAAATAAATCTAAATAAAAATTAATATCATTACCTAAATTATTCCTATTTAAAACTTAATACTTACCTATAAAATAAACTCTAAGCTAGCTACAATATAACTAATAATTACATTGTAGCTAGCGTAGGTTTTATTTTTATTTCACAGGCAAGTTTGTATTTATTTTAACTAGGTAGAATAGTTACTAAATAGTTATTAACTATTTACTAACTACCTAGCTAAAATAAATACAAATTTACCTGTAAAATAAAACCTAACCTGAGTTACACTAACACCTACCATTACAGAACAATTTAATAAATTACATAAATTTAATACAATTACCTAAATTACAAAAAATAGCAAACACTAAATTACACAAAATAAAAAACAAATTATCAGATATTTAAACTAATTACACCTAATCTAATAGCCCTATCAAAATAAAAAAGCCCCCCCAAAATAAAAAAAAAACCTAGCCTAAACTAAACTACCAATAGCCCTTAAAAGGGCCTTTTGCAGGGCATTGCCCCAAAGAAATCAGCTCTTTTATCTGTAAAAAAAATACAAACAGGTACTCAGGGGGGCGGAGCCTGGCCACGCAGGTGAATGGCCGCTGGTGTGTAAAGCTCCGGTAACAGAGTTGCTCTCTTGACTCATAACGGAGGGACATAAAGTTAATTTCAGGACCCACAAGGTGGACTAGAAGTGCAAACCCAGAGGTGAATACCTGGTGAAGAAAAAATGTGAACTCCGACTCAGGGCTAATAACGGACCGCCCGCAACGCAATAACACCGGCTCCTGGCCACAAAGAAACCACACATGGTAGGAGCTGACAGAGCAACAGTTATGGACAGTGGCTGATAGGACTCCGGACATTGCGGTAATACAAATGCGTTGATCGCATTGATAGTCTGCCCTTAACGCATATGAGGAAGGGGATTGTAATTAATATGACGCCATTGCGGCCTACCCAGTGTGTACTGCAAAATCTAAATACCGGTCGCAGCAAGTTCTACTGTGCTCGATGCAGTGAAACAAGGGTATATTATGCGGCCAGTAATCACTGATAAAGCAGGATGGTGCATTTAAAGATTTCTGATTTAGGAGAAACCCATACTATCATTATAGCGGTGTGGCGGGTATTTACATAGTTCTTTAACTATTACAGCCTCTAATTAACGGAGAGTGGAGAAGGGAGCCTGATAGAAACCACCAAATAATATTCCAGCATACTTATTGATCTGCTCTCCCAACGATACTACACATTACGAAACACTCCACACTGGGGTATTTATTTTATTGCCATGGCATCTAAAGCAAAGAATAAAAGCGACAGAGCAGCTAAAAATCAGACGCCACTACCAACTTCAGTGAGTACCTTTTTTCAAAGTGCCACAAACACTCAAATAGATATGGACACCTCATCACAGGGTTCAACGAATCTAGATGCTCCAGCTGCATCCTCTATGGCTATTTCAGAAGCTTACGCATCTCAGATCAAAGCAGATATAGCTAACATCCCTACTAAAGCTGATTTTGATGCCCTCAAAGTCCTTATCACCAAAGATTTGGTTAATATGAAAAAGAATTTGAACGAGATGGGGCAGAGGATTGAATGTGTGGAGGAAACGCAAGAAACTATGAACACCTTGTTCGATGAGGTCACAACGCAAACCAATGTTCATCAGGCTCAGATGGAATCTCTTCAGGAAAAAATTGAAGACCTAGATAATAGGGGACGACGCAATAACCTGAGAATTAGGGGTATACCCAAATCTGTGTCACATACCGACATCCCTGAATATCTTCCAGGCCTTTTCAAATTCCTGGTTAAGGATCAAGCAATGCATGACATAGAATTGGACAGAGCTCATAGAGCTCTGAGACCCCCGCCGCCACCAAATGCACCACCAAGGGACATAATTTTAAGGTTCCTGCGCTATAAAGAAAAAGAAAAGATTTGGCAAGCCGCACGTTCCTCTCCCACTATCCAATATGTGGATCACAGTCTTCAGATATACCTTAATCTCAGCCCTACTACCATACAAAGAAGAAGGGAGGTGCGGTTCATAACCAAAATATTGCAAGAACATCAGATAAAATATAGATGGGGTTTTCCGTTCAGCTTGATTGTACCACACGAAGGACGCACGATAATCTACAGGACTGAGCAAGATTTACCAACACTGGCAGAAGAGCTGAAGCTTTCATTTCGAGTACCACACCCTTCTGATGTGAGCACAGAGAATACTAGACATCCCAAACCACAACAATTATCACAAGATTCAATCCAGAGATGAACCAAGGTTTCATCAAAAAGGAAGAAGTCTAAAGATCCAGGCGGCTTAGTCGTATCTGGGGCAGAACTTGAGACCTGAACAGACTCCAGGGGAAATTTAACTCATAATGGGTGAGATCTTTCTTATTATATTTTGCTGCTAGATAAGGGATGGGGACTTTTATACTTAGTCATGATGAAACAACTGCTATGGACAGTGAGTCACCCGTGTTCCTTCTCTAGTCCGAATTGGCTGGGCTCAGCTTGATGTCACTCATCAGAGATCTAGATAGAACTTTGTTTGAAGATGGTCTATATAGGAAATATATCTAGCAGACTTTCTTGAGCGAGAGACGCACTGTTAACATGTTAATTTAAAATAGCAAATACTCTGCTATTTTATCCCTCAAATAAACAGAAACTTTAGGGTTTGATTGATAAGGGAGCAGCTCTGGACTTACTCCCCAATATCTATGCTCCGAAGGACAGTTCCTTCTAAGGGGCAACGTTATGTACTGTTCATTGTTTTTCTTTTGTCTTTCTTCTCTTTTATTATTTGTTCTTGTTTATGTTCATGTTTATGTTTTTGTTTTAATTTATATGCTTACTGTAAGTATAATCTGGCAACCATGTTGGAGTATAGGCTCAAAGACAAACTTGTTATGACATTAGATAGAAGTAACCCAGAAACACAACGACAACATTTAGAAGTACTTTCAGTCAGGAATGAATCACACAATTCCAAGCTAATACATGATAGTGAGGGGCTAAACTATTCTTGCATGACAGGAGGGGGGAGGAATTCACAGATAAGATGACCAATGAAGAGAGCAGCCTTAATTTTCTCACAGCTAATGCCAAAGGGCTAAATAACCAGTATAAGAGACAAATTGCCTTAAAAGACTTCAAACAGAAGAAAGGTGAAGTGATATTTTTACAAGAGACAAACTTTGTTAGAGGAAGGGAACCTAAAACATTTGCGTACAAATTTGGGGATTCTTATTATGCATCAAATTCCATCAAAACTAACGGGGTGGGTGTTCACATTAAGAGAGGTATACCATTCACACTGATTAAGAAGCACGCAGACAAATAGGGTTGCTACCTTATCTTGATTGGTAAGTTTACAGTAGTAACTTTGGTGAATGTCTATGCCCCTAATCTAAAGCAGGATGTGTTTTTTAGAAGAGTTGCAAATCTACTTCTAGAAGTGGCCAAGGGTACAGTGATTATGGGAGGGGACGTTAATCTAACAATGAATCCCATTATAGATAACTCTAACTCCACCTCCTCTACACCACACTGAGTGATTCACCAGGTAAGGTCACATTTGAAGGATCTCACCCTACACGATGCGTGGAGGGTGATGTATCCAGATAGGAAATAGTACACCTTTTATTCTAAACCACATCATAGACACTCACGGATAGATTATTTCATGGTGGATGTCACTAATTTAACCAGGGTTACGCGATTAAAGATCCTCCCGAACTCATGGTCTGATCACTCTATGGTCAGTTGTGAATTTAAATGGCCACATGTCCCTCGCAGACAATTCACTTGGCAATTGGACGAGAACCTCTTAGAGGACCCAATCCATTACCAAAGAGTTGAAAAAACAATGACTGAATATTTTAATATCAACATGTCTTCAAATCCTGCACTAGACATTAGATCTGTATGGGAAGCACATAAGACCATAGTAAGAGGTGAAATTATCAGCTTACAGGCTTTCCAGGCAAAGCAGGACAGTAGGGCCCTGGACGATGCATTACACCTATTAGAGAACTTGGAGTCTCAGAGAGGATCAGGGAGTGTGGATCCGGGATTACAGCAGAAAATAGAGGATTGCAGGGCCTCAATTAATTTGATGATGGGTAAAGAGTGTAAGCATAAAGCCTTTAAATTAAGGCAGAAATATTATGAGGGGGACAATAAATGCAGCGCTATTCTAGCTAGGAAATTAAAGAGGAAAATTAACAGGAGTTATATTCTTTCACTTGGCAACAGTCAAAAGAAGGAAGTACACACTTCGGATCAAATAGCGGAGGCATTTAGAGGGTATTATGAACAACTCTATAATTTAAAAAGTGATCCCGATAACACCTCAGGCCAAGATAGGCGCATTCAGGAATACTTGAGTAAGATCTCTCTACCCCAAATAACACCTGACCAGGATGGGGTGCTTAAGGCCCCGATAACCTTCGGGGAGGTAAAAAACGTGATTACACAACTTCCTGCAAATAAAGCCCCGAGATATATTGATTCCTCATATGCTGACTCTATTTAACGATATCACAGAGAAATCCCCTTTTCCAGATAGGAGTCTAGAAGCTTATATAACTGTGCTGCCAAAACAAGGTAAACCCCCAGATAGACCCGAAAATTTCAGCCCAATTTCCTTATTAAATTCAGATCTGAAAATTTATTCTAAAATACTGGCAAACAGGTTAGGTTCAGTATTACCGTCCCTCATATGTAACAATCAATTAGGTTTCATTCAAGCACACAGTTAGAGCTCTTCATCTTATTAATTATGTGCAGAATAATAAAGTGCCTACAGTGGTGATCTCCACTGACGCGGAGAAAGCTTTCGACTTTCGGCTTTTTCTATGTAGGACACTTCAGAAATTTGGGGTTTGTGATGTATTTATATAAAAAATTATGGCCCTATATACGTACGTCCCCCACAACAAAAGTCAGGGTGAATGGGATTTTCTCCGAAGCCTTTCGCATTTCCAACTGCACTCGACAGGGGTGCCCGTTGTCCCCCCTGTTGTTTGCGTGTGTGATAGAAGTGCTAGCAACGAAGATCAGATCTAATGGTAGGATAAGGGGCCTGAGCATAGCGGATACTGAGCATAAGACTTTACTATATGCTGACGACGTACTGTTTTTCTTAACCTCACCAGTTGATTCTATCCCGCAATTATTAGAGGAACTAGATAACTTCCTTGTTGTAGCCAATTTCTTAAGAATAAATAAGAATAAGAATAAATCGGAGTTGCTCCCATTACAATGTAAGAATTCCCTATTAGAGCAAATACAGGGGCTCTGCCCATTTCCACTTCAGAATCACTGCTTAAAATACCTGGGGATCATGTTAGCACCAACCGTTCAGGATATATTCGCGCTTAACTACAAACCACTCCAGAGGTCCCTGGTATCGGATATGTCTTCATGGCGTGCCCCAGCACATCACATGGCTGGGCAGAATTAGTCCTAATGATGATACACATGGGAAACGAACAACATTTATACACGAGCAAAGAATTGACTGATGAAGGGTTCTCGATCTTTAATAATTGGTTTGTTTTGAGACAGTGCCACTCCTACATATATAAACATAAAGAGAGAAATAACTTTCTGAAATCACTGATACCTTTTGAGACCCTGTGTAGATCTGCGACACCTACTAGACGAACACTCTCCCTTACATATTCTATATTACAAGTCTCAATTAGTACACCGTATTACATAGATACTTGGGAGAGAGAGTTTGAGATAGAACTGACACATAAGGATAGATCGCAAATATTCTCTGCATTAACTAAGGTATCTGAATCTAGTAAATTAAAAATAGTAAGTTTTATTTAGATTTATTTTAATTATATTAAAGTTAGGGGGTGTTAGGATTAGGGTTAGACTTAGGTTTAGCGGTTAATAAATTTAGTATAGTGGTGGCGACGTTAGGGGCGGCAGATTAGGGGTTGATAAATGTAGGTAGGTGGTGGCAATGTTAGGAGCAGCAGATTAAGGGTTAATAATATTTAACTAGTGTTTGCGATGCGTGAGTGCGGCGGTTTAGGGGTTAATATGTTTATTATAGTGGCGGCAACGTTGGGGGTGGCAGATTAGGGGTTAAGAAGTGTAGTTAGGTTGCCGTGACATTGGGGGCGGGAGATTAGGGGTTAATAAATATAATGTAGGTGTCGGCGATGTTGGGGGCAGCAGATTAGGGGTTAATAAGTATAATGTAGGTGTCGGCAATGTCCGTAGCAGCAGATAAGGGGTTAATAAGTATAATGTAGGTGTCGCGATGTTGGGGGCGGCAGATTAGGTGTTAATAAGTGTAAGATTAGGGGTGTTTAGACTCGGGGTTCATGTTAGGGTGTTAGGTGTAAACATAAATTTAGTTTCCCCATAGGAATCAATGGGGCTGCGTTACGGAGCTTTATGCTGCTTTATTGCAGGTGTTAGGCTTTTTTTCAACCGGCTCTCCCCATTGATGTCTATGGAGAAATTGTGCACAAGCACGTACAACCAGCTCACCGCTGACATAAGCAGCGCTGGTATTGGAGTGCGGTATAGAGCTCAATTTTGCTCTATGCTCACTTCTTGCCTAATAACGCCGGGTTTAGGAAAACCTGTAATACCAGCGCTGTAGGTAAGTGAGCGGTGAGAATAACGTGCAAGTTAGCACCGCTCCCCTCATAACGCAAAACTCGTAATCTAGCCGATAGAGAGGGAAGGAGCATTTCTAGATTTCCATTCCTTTAAGATTAGGAGTATACTTCCTATCATAATAATAGTATTAACTAGATTATATTCTTGTATGCTTGGATCTGTAAGGAAAAAAATTTATATGTTTCGGGTGGATTTTAATTCTAGCTTCTATTGTTATATTCAACCAAAACATTTTTTCCAAAATTGGAAATTTTTTGGACAGTACCAGAAACAGTGTAGAATATCTGCTTGGGGGAATTTAGAGGAGTAATATAGATGTTATTTATTAATTTAAAGGAACAGTCTAGTCAAAATTAAACTTTCATTATTCAGATAGGGCATGCAATTTTAAACAACTTTCCAATTTACTTCTATTTTCTCCTGTTAAGTGTGATCAGTCCACGGGTCATCATTACTTCTGGGATATTAACTCCTCCCCAACAGGAAGTGCAAGAGGATCACCCAGCAGAGCTGCTATATAGCTCCTCCCCTCTACGTCACACCCAGTCATTCTCTTGCACCCAACTAATAGATAGGATGTGTGAGAGGACTGTGGTGATTTTACTTAGTTTTATAACTTCAATCAAAAGTTTGTTATTTTAAAACCGGAGTGTGTTGTTTCTTCTCAGGGAGAATTTGAAGAAGAGTCTACCTGAGTTTTTCTGTATGATTTTAACCGGAGTAGTTAAGATCATGTTGCTGTTCTCGGCCATCTGAGGAGTGAGGTAAACTTCAGATCAGGGGACAGCGGGCAGGTTCACCTGCAAAGAGGTATGTAGCAGCATATTATTTTCTGAGAATGGAATTGACTAGAAAATACTGCAAATACCTATATAAAATAAGTTCAGCCTTAAATGCAGTAGTAGCAACTGGTATCAGGCTGTCATGTATGTATATTTTCACTTCAGTATTCTGGGGAATGGCATTTCACTGAAATAATACTGTTTACATAAAGCTTTAGCCTATTTTGCAGTAAAAACGGCTTGCAGCAGGCTTTTTATGACAAATACATTTATTGATGTTAAACGTTTTTTGCTGGCATGTGAAATCGTTTATATTTCTGAGGTACTGGGTGAAAACTTATTTGGGCATTAGTTTTATCCACTTGGCGGGCATTTTGTTTGATTTATGACAGTTTACTGATCTCCCTCACTGTTGTGTGTGAGGGGGAGGGGCTGAATTTGGCGCTTTTACTACGCATCAAAAATTCAGTCACAAGTCTGTTCTTCTTCCCTGCATGATCCGGTTCGTCTCTACAGAGCTCAGGGGTCTTCAAAAGTTATTTTGAGGGAGGTAATCACTCACAGCAGACCTGTGAGATTGTGCTTGACTGTGATAAAAAACGTTACATTCTGTACTTTTTTTCTGCTATTAAAGGGCTAGTTATCCATTTCTAATGGGAGCAATCCTTTGCTAAAATTGTATTATTACTGAGAAAAAAAAAAAAAAAAAGTTTGTTTTCATAAAATTATCTGTTTTATTGTACTCAACTGTCATATCTTTCTGTTCTTCTTAAAGGCACAGTGCGTTTTTTTCATACTATATATAAAAGTGAATTGAAAAGTATTTCCAAGTTTGCTGGTTATTTGCTAGTGTGTTAAACATGTCTGACTCAGAGGAATATCTCTGTGCTATATGTGCTAAAGCCAAAGTGGAGCCCAATAGAAATTTATGTACTAATTGTATTGATGCTACTTTAAATAAAAGTCAATCTGTACAAATTGAACAGCATTCACCAGACAACGAGAGGAAAGTTATGCCGACTAACTCCCCTCACGTGTCAGTACCTGCATCTCCCGCTCGGGAGGTGCGTGATATGGTAACGCCGAGTACTTCAGGGCGGCCATTACAAATCACATTGCAGGACATGGCTAATGTTATGACTGAAGTTTTGTCTAAATTACCAGAACTTAGAGGGAAGCGTGATCACTCTGGAATGAGAACAGAGTGCGCTGATAATAATAGGGCCATGTCAGATACTGCGTCACAGTATGCAGAACATGAGGACGGAGAGCTTCAATCTGCAGGTGACGGTTCTGATCCCATTAGAGTGGATTCAGACATTTCTAATTTTAAGTTTAAGCTTGAAAACCTCCGCGTACTGTTAGGGGAGGTATTAGCGGCTCTGAATGATTGTAACACCGTTGCAATTCCAGAGAAATTATGTAGGCTGGATAGATACTATGCGGTACCGGCGAGTACTGACGTATTTCCTATACCTAAGAGGCTTACAGAGATAATTACTAAGGAGTGGGATAGGCCCGGTGTGCCCTTTTCCCCCCCTCCTGTATTTAGAAAAATGTTTCCAATAGACGCCACCACACGGGACTTATGGCAGACGATCCCTAAGGTGGAGGGAGCGGTTTCGACGCTGGCTAAGCGTACCACTATACCGGTGGAGGATAGCTGTGCTTTTTCTGATCCAATGGATAAAAAATTAGAAGGTTACCTTAAGAAAATGTTTGTTCAACAAGGTTTTATATTGCAACCTCTTGCATGTATTGCTTCTGTCACGGCCGCATCAGCCTTTTGGTCCGAGTCCCTGGAAGAGACTCTTGACTCAATAACTATAGAGGAAATTTCAAACAAGCTTAAAACACTTAAGCTAGCTAATTCATTTGTTTCAGAACTAAACTTACGGCTAAGAATTCCGGATTCGCCATTCAGGCACGCAGAGCACTGTGGCTAAAATCCTGGTCAGCTGATGTTACTTCTAAATCTAAGTTACTCAACATACCTTTCAAAGGGCAGACCTTATTCGGGCCCGGTTTGAAGGAAATTATCGCTGACATTACAGGAGGTAAAGGCCACGCTCTGCCTCAAGACAGAGCCAAGCCGAAGGCTAGACAGTCTAATTTTCGTTCCTTTCGTAATTTCAAGACAGGAGCAGCATCAACTTCCTCTGCACCAAAACAGGAAGGAGCTGTTGCTCGCTACAGACAAGGCTGGAGACCTAACCAGTCCTGGAACAAGGGCAAGCAGGCCAGAAAACCTGCTGCTGCCCCTAAGACAGCATGAATTGAGGGCCCCCGATCCGGGAGCGGATCTAGTGGGGGGCAGACTTTCTCTCTTCGCCCAGGCTTGGGCAAGAGATGTCCAGGATCCCTGGGCATTAGAGATCATATCTCAGGGATATCTTCTGGACTTCAAATCCTCTCCCCCAAAAGGGAGATTCCATCTGTCAAGGTTGTCAACAAACCAAGTAAAGAAAGAGGCGTTTCTACGCTTTGTACAAGATCTTTTACTAATGGGAGTGATCCATCCGGTTCCGCGGTCGGAACACGGACAGGGGTTTTACTCAAATCTGTTTGTGGTTCCCAAGAAAGAAGGAACCTTCAGACCAATCTTGGATTTAAAGATCCTAAACAAATTCCTAAGAGTTCCATCGTTCAAAATGGAAACTATTCGGACAATCCTACCCATGATCCAAAAGGGTCAGTACATGACCACAGTGGATTTAAAGGATGCTTACCTTCACATACCGATTCACAGAGATCATTTCCGGTATCTAAGGTTTGCCTTCCTAGACAGGCATTACCAGTTTGTAGCTCTTCCATTCGGGTTGGCTACGGCTCCAAGAATCTTCACAAAGGTTCTGGGGGCTCTTCTGGCGGTGCTAAGACCGCGAGGAATCTCGGTAGCTCCATACCTAGACGACATTCTGATTCAAGCTTCAAGCTTTCAAATTGCCAAGTCTAATACAGAGTTTGTACTGGCATTTTTAAGATCGCATGGGTGGAAGGTAAACGAAAAGAAGAGTTCTCTCGTTCCACTCACAACAGTTCCCTTCTTGGGGACTCTTATAGATTCTGTAGAAATGAAGATTTACCTGACAGAAGACAGGTTAACAAAACTTCAAAACGCCTGCCGTGTCCTTCATTCCATTCAACACCCGTCAGTGGCTCAATGTATGGAGGTGATCGGCTTAATGGTAGCGGCAATGGACATAGTCCCCTTTGCACGCCTACACCTCAGACCGCTGCAATTATGCATGCTAAGTCAGTGGAATGGGGATTACTCAGATTTGTCCCCCACTCTGAATCTGGATCAAGAGACCAGAAATTCTCTTCTGTGGTGGCTTTCTCGGCCACATCTGTCCAAGGGGATGCCATTCAGCAGGCCAAATTGGACAATTGTAACAACAGACGCCAGCCTGTTAGGTTGGGGCGCTGTCTGGAATTCCCTGAAGGCTCAGGGATCATGGACTCAGGAGGAGAGTCTCCTGCCAATAAACATTCTGGAATTGAGAGCAGTTCTCAATGCCCTTCTGGCTTGGCCCCAGTTAACAACTCGGGGGTTCATCAGATTTCAGTCGGACAACATCACGACTGTAGCTTACATCAACCATCAAGGAGGAACAAGAAGCTCCCTAGCGATGATGGAAGTATCAAAGATAATTCGTTGGGCAGAGTCTCACTCTTGCCATCTCTCAGCAATCCACATTCCGGGAGTGGAGAACTGGGAGGCGGATTTCCTAAGTCGTCAGACTTTTCATCCGGGGGAGTGGGAACTTCATCCGGAGGTCTTTGCCCAAATACTTCGACGTTGGGGCAAACCAGAGATAGATCTCATGGCGTCTCGACAGAACGCCAAGCTTCCTCGTTACGGGTCCAGATCCAGGGATCCGGGAGCGGCCCTAGTAGATGCTTTGACAGCACCTTGGACCTTCGGGAGAGCTTATGTGTTTCCACCCTTTCCGATGCTTCCTCGATTGATCGCCAGAATCAAACAGGAGAGAGCATCAGTAATTCTAATAGCGCCTGCGTGGCCTCGCAGGACCTGGTATGCAGATCTAGTGGACATGTCATCCTGTCCACCTTGGTCTCTGCCTCTGAGACAGGACCTTCTGATTCAGGGTCCTTTCAAACATCAAAATCTAATTTCTCTGAAGCTGACTGCCTGGAGATTGAACGCTTGATTTTATCAAAACGTGGATTCTCTGAGTCAGTAATTGATACCCTGATACAGGCTAGGAAGCCTGTTACCAGAAAGATTTATCATAAAATATGGCGTAAATACCTATATTGGTGCGAATCCAAAGGTTACTCTTGGAGTAAGGTTAGGATTCCTAGGATTTTGTCTTTTCTACAAGAGGGTTTAGAAAAGGGCTTATCCGCTAGTTCTTTAAAGGGACAGATCTCAGCTCTGTCCATTTTGTTACACAAACGTCTGTCAGAAGTTCCAGACGTTCAGGCTTTTTGTCAGGCTTTGGCCAGGATTAAGCCTGTGTTTAAAAATGTTGCTCCGCCATGGAGTTTAAACCTTGTTCTTAACGTTTTACAGGGCGTTCCGTTTGAACCCCTTCATTCCGTTGATATAAAATTGTTATCTTGGAAAGTTCTATTTTTAATGGCTATTTCCTCGGCTCGAAGAGTCTCTGAGTTATCAGCCTTACATTGTGATTCTCCTTATCTGATTTTTCACTCGGATAAGGTAGTTCTGCGTACTAAACCTGGGTTCTTACCTAAGGTAGTCACTAACAGGAATATCAATCAGGAGATTGTTGTTCCATCCTTGTGTCCTAATCCTTCCTCAAAGAAGGAACGACTTCTGCACAATCTAGATGTAGTTCGTGGCCTAAAATTTTATTTACAGGCAACTAAAGATTTTCGACAAACATCTTCACTGTTTGTCGTTTACTCTGGTCAGAGGAGAGGTCAAAAAGCTTCGGCTACCTCTCTCTCTTTTTGGCTTCGTAGCATAATACGTTTAGCCTATGAGACTGCTGGACAGCAGCCCCCTGAAAGAATTACAGCTCATTCCACTAGAGCTGTGGCTTCCACTTGGGCCTTTAAGAATGAGGCCTCTGTTGAACAGATTTGCAAGGCTGCAACTTGGTCTTCGCTTCATACTTTTTCCAAATTTTACAAATTTGACACTTTTGCTTCTTCGGAGGCTATTTTTGGGAGAAAGGTTCTTCAGGCAGTGGTTCCTTCTGTATAAAGATCCTGCCTATCCCTCCCGTCATCCGTGTACTTTTGCTTTGGTATTGGTATCCCAGAAGTAATGATGACCCGTGGAATGATCACACTTAACAGGAGAAAACATAATTTATGCTTACCTGATAAATTCCTTTCTCCTGTAGTGTGATCAGTCCACGGCCCGCCCTGTTTTTTATGGCAGGTCTAAATTTTTAAATTATACTCCAGTCACCACTGCACCCTTTAGCTTCTCCTTTCTCGTTGGTTCTTGGTCGAATGACTGGGTGTGACGTAGAGGGGAGGAGCTATATAGCAGCTCTGCTGGGTGATCCTCTTGCACTTCCTGTTGGGGAGGAGTTAATATCCCAGAAGTAATGATGACCCGTGGACTGATCACACTACAGGAGAAAGGAATTTATCAGGTAAGCATAAATTATGTTATCTAATTTGCTCAATTCTTTAGATATACTTTGTTGAAGAAATAGCAATGCACATGTGTGAGCCAATCACACAAGGCCTCTATGTGCAGCAATCAATCAGCAGCTACTGAGCATATCTAGATATGCTTTTCAGCAAGTGATATCAAGAGAATGAAGCAAATTAGATAATAGAAGTAAATTAGAAAGTTGTTTAAAATGACATGCTCTTTCTAAATCATGAAAGAAAAAAATTGGGTTTCATGTCCCTTTAATATGTGTTTCATTCCATGCATTGGAGTTTGAAGATTCTCTAATCCATCTAATACTATGTTTTATATCAATTAAATTTATATCTGATAAGTATGTTGCCAAACTGACCTGGATTGTGTCTAAAATGTTTTGACTTTCTTTGGATAAACAAATTCTATATAAAAGAAAAGAGATATGACAACCAGATCAATATAATTTAATGTAATCTTCAAATTTACCTAGGCCAGATGTCATGTAAGGCCGTTCTGCATTGTCTTGGATAAAATGCCTAAATTGCAAATATGCATAGAAAGATTTATTTGAGATATTATATTCTCAGGAAATAACATCAAAAGGTTTTATCTGATTGGTATTATCCAAAATTTGAGTTAAGTGGATCAATTCTTTTTGTGCCCATGTCCTAAAAACTTGTGAAGTTAATCCTGGAGTAAAATTTGGATTGCCTATAATTGGAAGAATTTGACTTGGAATGACTTTCACTTTAAATACATCTGAAATATATTTTCCTATTCTGTAATAGTTAAATTAATGTTAACATTAAGAAAAATTGTGAAAGTTGTCTACAAGCAGTAGATTGACTTAGTGATTGTACATTTGTTTAATTAGAACAGTCAATTAGATGTAAGTTAGAGAGGAGATGGAAAGAAGGGTAATGAAGACATGTACATAAGAGACAGGAAAGAAAATTAAAATGTAAATTACTCTAATTGAAAAAAATCCTTTCCTGCCCCATGCAGTTTTAATAATTGTAAAGTGTGGGAGATATATTTAATTGTCATTCTCCCCTGGGCCAGTGTGAATGTATGTATCATAAATTTAATTGGGCCCCACATTTCACTGTATTTTATTGTTGTGGTTAAAATGCAATTAATTTAACTTACTGTTAATAACAAATAAATCAATGTACAAATAATATCTCTATAACATCTATAATCAGCATTTTGAACATTTTTGTTATTACTATCTATAACTGGTTTAAAGACATTAAATATAATGTTTATGTGACTACTTTACAGATTTATGACATAACTGTGTCAAATGATCTAGTTAGGATTAAATAACCATTGATGGCATACCAGGTAAAGGGTAAATTGGAGGATATAGCTTTGATCTAGTTTTTTCTAAATGTACCAAAAGGTTAAAGAAAAATGCAGTTTTTGGGGCACAAGGGGGCTAGTCACTTTAGCAGTAGGGCTAATGCACTCAGTCCAGGCTCAGATGAAGTTACTTGGAAAGCTGAGTTGGGATACTGTATCATTGATAAAATGTGCTTTTATGTCCAGGTTCATCACTACAAATCCTCCCAAGGGTGTGAGGTAGAGGGTCCTAAGCACTTAAATGGCTGCCAGATGCTTTGGTGTGACCAAGTTCAGGCAGAAGATACCCCATTGGAGGCAGTGATGTTAAGATTCTCACTGAAATGATTTACATATATTTTGTGCAATAATGGCACAAATGATTGTAAAAGCTTCTTTGGGATCCCCTTTGTTCAGAAATAGCAGACATTTATGGCTTTGCCATTGCTTTTTGGTAATTAGAAGGCCGTTAATTGCAGCTGCGCACCACACATAATATTCCTGGCAAAGAAGGGGTTAATCAGGTATCTTGTAAGGTTAATTTTAGCTTTAGTGTAGAGATTACCCTCCCACCTGACACTTCCCACCCCCTGATCCCTCCAAAACAGCTCTCCTCTCCCTCACCCCCACTGATCACTACTATCTTAGGTAATGGCATTTTTTTTTATTAAATATTTTTTACATTTTTTAAATATTTTCTGCAGTGTAGGATCCCCCCCCCTTACCCTCCAAACTCCCTGATCCCTCCCAAACAGCTCTCTAACCTTCCTCCCTCTAACTTCCATCTGCCATCTTAGGTACTGGAAGCTGTCTGGCAGTAACTATAAACCACTTTTTTAATTATTTTTTTATTATTTTAATTTTTTAAACAACGTTTAGTGGTTCCCCTACCTCCCCTCTCTGGTGATAGTTAGTTAGGGAGCCCCCCACCCCTTTTATGTAGTGTAGCTCCCCATCCCTCCCTCTCCCTTATTTTTTATTTTTCTGTAGGGCCATCCCACTCACTGCCCACCCCCTGCTGGACCTCCCAACTGCCTCTTGGATTCCCTAACAACACACCTCCCGACGGCACCAACAGATGATTGTTACAAAGGGTGACACATATAGTGTCACCGTAGTAACAATCTGGCATCTGCCTTCATTTGGAATTGGAGCACTGTTTATGCTCCGGTTCCATATGCAGGCAGATGCTGTGACTTAACAGACAAGACTGCTGGAGCTTCCTGCAGCTCAGACGTATATATACCTTGTGTGGTATGATAAGCAAAGTATTGCACAACATATAAATGTCACATTGGGTTAAGGGGTTAAAGGACTATTCCGTTTCATATACTTTGCTATATTTATTTTGAGACCAGGATTATCCACTACTAGTGTATACAGTGGGGTGCTATCATTGAAATATCAGAGTATCTTACCAATATGTTATCCCAGTTAATATAAATTGTGTGGGTTAGCACTCCACTCCTGGCTAAGGTTGTTTCTGTACACAAATCTTTTTTATCTTAAAGGGACACTAAACCCAATTTTTTTCTATCATGATTCAGATAGAGATACAATTTTAAGCAACTTTCTAATTTACTCCTATTATAATTTTTTAGTTGTTCTCTTGCTATCTTTATTTAAAAAGCAGTAATGTAAAGCTTAGGAGCCAGTCCATTTTAGGTTCAGAACCCTGTATAGCGCTTGCTTATTGGTGGCTACATTTAGCCATCAATTAGCAAGCATAACCCAGGTCTGAACCAAAAATTGGCCGGCTCCTAAGCTTTACATTCCTTCTTTTTAAATAAAGATTGCAAGAGAAGGAAGAAAAATTGATAATAGGAGTAAATTAGAAAGTTGCATCGGGCAGTGGTGGTCCCAATTGTTGTTGGCGTGGGAGGGTAAGGAGGGAGGCGGGTGGGTAGCCGAACGCTGGAGGGGGGCGGTAGGTGGATGGGAACGGGTGGGACCACTACGCTACAGAAAATAAACAAACTCTGAGAGCGGCAGGGAGTGGGAATGAGGGAGAGGGGGACCATACAATCTGGCATCTGCCTTCATTTGGAATTGGAGCACTGTTTATGCTCCGGTTCCATATGCAGGCAGATGCTGTGACTTAACAGACAAGACTGCTGGAGCTTCCTGCAGCTCAGACGTATATATACCTTGTGTGGTATGATAAGCAAAGTATTGCACAACATATAAATGTCACATTGGGTTAAGGGGTTAAAGGACTATTCCGTTTCATATACTTTGCTATATTTATTTTGAGACCAGGATTATCCACTACTAGTGTATACAGTGGGGTGCTATCATTGAAATATCAGAGTATCTTACCAATATGTTATCCCAGTTAATATAAATTGTGTGGGTTAGCACTCCACTCCTGGCTAAGGTTGTTTCTGTACACAAATCTTTTTTATCTTAAAGGGACACTAAACCCAATTTTTTTCTATCATGATTCAGATAGAGATACAATTTTAAGCAACTTTCTAATTTACTCCTATTATAATTTTTTAGTTGTTCTCTTGCTATCTTTATTTAAAAAGCAGTAATGTAAAGCTTAGGAGCCAGTCCATTTTAGGTTCAGAACCCTGTATAGCGCTTGCTTATTGGTGGCTACATTTAGCCATCAATTAGCAAGCATAACCCAGGTCTGAACCAAAAATTGGCCGGCTCCTAAGCTTTACATTCCTTCTTTTTAAATAAAGATTGCAAGAGAAGGAAGAAAAATTGATAATAGGAGTAAATTAGAAAGTTGCATCGGGCAGTGGTGGTCCCAATTGTTGTTGGCGTGGGAGGGTAAGGAGGGAGGCGGGTGGGTAGCCGAACGCTGGAGGGGGGCGGTAGGTGGATGGGAACGGGTGGGACCACTACGCTACAGAAAATAAACAAACTCTGAGAGCGGCAGGGAGTGGGAATGAGGGAGAGGGGGACCATACATTGGAGGTGGGATTAGAGGGTGGGAAATCGATCTGGGAGGGGGAGGGGGTAAATGAGGTGGGGGCAGCTACACTACAGAACAAAATGTGTGTTGTTTCCTTTTATTACATAAAATTTACAAATGCCAGTATTTAGTTAGAGGTGGGAGGTTTAGAGAGCTTTTTGGGAGGGATCATGGAGGGGGGAAGGTAAAGGGGTAAAGAAAAAGAAAATAATAAAAATAAAAAAATAATTAAAAATAAAATAAAAAAGGGCTAAAACTGCATACTGGCAGACTATCTGCCAGTAATTAAGATGGGGATGACCAGTGTGGAGGGTGGGATCAGGTGGTCAAAAGTGTCAGGTGGGAGGCTAATCTCTACACTAAAGCTAAAATTAACCTTACAAGCTACCTAATTAACCCTTTCACTGCTGGGAATAATAAATTCCCAGCTCAATCCTATTGGCTGATCCAATCAGCCAATAGGATTGAGCTTGCATTCTATTGGCTATTCTAATCAGCCAATAGAATGAGAGCTCAATCCTATTGGCTGATTGGATCAGCCAATAGGATGAAAGCTTAATCCTATTAGCTGATTGCAACAGCCAATTGGAGTTTTTCCCCTTTAATTCCTATTGGCTGATAGAATTCTATCAGCCAATCGGAATGTAAGGGACGCCATCTTGGATGACGTCACTTAAAGGGAAACTTCATTCTACAGCGACCATCGGAAGAAGAGGATGCTCCGCGCCGGATGTCTTGAAGATGGACCCGCTCCTCGCCGGATGGATGTAGATAGAAGATGCCGTCTGGATGAAAACTTCTGCCAGCTCGGATGAAGACTTCTGCCGGCTTCGATGAGGACTTCTGCCGGCTTTGATGAGGACTTCTGCCTGCTTGGATGAAGACTTCTGCCGCCTGGATAAGGATGGATGTACGGTCTTCGAAAACTGTAAGTGGATTGTCAGTGGTTAGTGTTAGACTTTTTGAAGGGTTTATTGGGTGGGTTTTATTTTAAGCTTAGGGTTTGGGCACCGTAAAAGAGCTAAATTCCCTTTTAGGGCAATGCCCATCAAAATGCCCCTTTCAGGGCAATGGTTAGCTTAGGTTTAGATTTAGATAGAATTTTATTTGGGGGGTTTGGTTGTGTGGGTGGTGGGTTTTACTCTTGGGGTTTGTTTGTATTTTTTTTTACAGGTGAAAGAGCTGATTTAAGGGCTATTGGCAGTTTAGTGTAGGCTAGGGCTTTTTGTTATTGGGGGGGGGCTTTTTATTTCTATAGGGCTTTTAGATTAGGAGTAATTCGTTTTTATTTTTGACAATTTTGTTTTTTATTTTGTGTAATTTAGTGTTTATTTTTTTTTGTAATTTAGATAATTATATTTGATTTACTTAATTTTTTAATTTATTTTAATTTTAGTTTTTAGTGTAAGGCAGGTTAGGTTTTATTTTACAGGTAACTTTGTATTTATTTTAACTAGGTAGTTAGTAAATAGTTAATAACTATTTATTAACTAGTCTACCTAGTTAAAATAAATACAAAATTACCTGTTAAATAAAAATAAAACCTAAGATAGCTACAATATAACTATTAGTTATATTGTAGCTAGCTTAGGTTTTATTTTACAGGTAAGTTTGTATTTAGTTTTAAATAGGAATTATTTAGGTAATAATTGTAAATTTTTATTTAAATTTATTTTAATTATATTTAAGTTGGGGGGTGTTAGGGTTAGGGTTACGTTAGGGTTAGGTTTAGGGGTTAATATATTTATATAGTGTTAGTGATGTGGGAGGCCAGAGGTTTAGGGGTTAATAACTTTAGTATAGTGGCGGCGACATTAGGGGCGGCAGATTAGGTGCTAATAAGTGTAGGTAGGTGGCGGCGATGTTAGGGGCAGCAGATTAGGGGTTAATAAATTTATGTAGGTGGCAGCGATGTTGGGGGCAGCAGATTAGGGGTTAATAACTGTAATGTAGGTGGCGGAGATGTTGGGGGCAGCAGATTAGGGGTTAATAACTGTAATGTAGGTGGCGGCGATGTTGGGGGTGGCAGATTAGTGGTTAATAACATTATGTAGGTTGCGGCGATGTTGGGGGCAGCAGATTAGGGTGTTTAGATGTGGTTTTTATGTTAGGGGCGGTAGGTGGATGGGAACGGGTGGGACCACTACGCTACAGAAAATAAACAAACTCTGAGAGCGGCAGGGAGGGGGAATGAGGGAGAGGGGGACCATACATTGGAGGTGGGATTAGAGGGTGGGAAATCGATCTGGGAGGGGGAGGGGGTAAATGAGGTGGGGGCAGCTACACTACAGAACAAAATGTGTGTTGTTTCCTTTTATTACATAAAATTTACAAATGCCAGTATTTAGTTAGAGGTGGGAGGTTTATAGAGCTTTTTGGGAGGGATCATGGAGGGGGGAAGGTAAAGGGGTAAAGAAAAAGAAAATAATAAAAATAAAAAAATAATTAAAAATAAAATAAAAAAGGGCTAAAACTGCATACTGGCAGACTATCTGCCAGTAATTAAGATGGGGATGACCAGTGTGGAGGGTGGGATCAGGTGGTCAAAAGTGTCAGGTGGGAGGCTAATCTCTACACTAAAGCTAAAATTAACCTTACAAGCTACCTAATTAACCCTTTCACTGCTGGGAATAATAAATTCCAGCTCAATCCTATTGGCTGATCCAATCAGCCAATAGGATTGAGCTTGCATTCTATTGGCTATTCTAATCAGCCAATAGAATGAGAGCTCAATCCTATTGGCTGATTGGATCAGCCAATAGGATGAAAGCTTAATCCTATTAGCTGATTGCAACAGCCAATTGGAGTTTTTCCCCTTTAATTCCTATTGGCTGATAGAATTCTATCAGCCAATCGGAATGTAAGGGACGCCATCTTGGATGACGTCACTTAAAGGGAAACTTCATTCTACAGCGACCATCGGAAGAAGAGGATGCTCCGCGCCGGATGTCTTGAAGATGGACCCGCTCCTTGCCGGATGGATGTAGATAGAAGATGCCGTCTGGATGAAAACTTCTGCCAGTTCGGATGAAGACTTCTGCCGGCTTCGATGAGGACTTCTGCCGGCTTTGATGAGGACTTCTGCCTGCTTGGATGAAGACTTCTGCCGCCTGGATAAGGATGGATGTACGGTCTTCGAAAACTGTAAGTGGATCGTCAGTGGTTAGTGTTAGACTTTTTGAAGGGTTTATTGGGTGGGTTTTATTTTAAGCTTAGGGTTTGGGCACCGTAAAAGAGCTAAATTCCCTTTTAGGGCAATGCCCATCAAAATGCCCCTTTCAGGGCAATGGTTAGCTTAGGTTTAGATTTAGATAGAATTTTATTTGGGGGGTTTGGTTGTGTGGGTGGTGGGTTTTACTCTTGGGGTTTGTTTGTATTTTTTTTTACAGGTGAAAGAGCTGATTTAAGGGCTATTGGCAGTTTAGTGTAGGCTAGGGGTTTTTGTTATTGGGGGGGGGGCTTTTTATTTCTATAGGGCTTTTAGATTAGGAGTAATTCGTTTTTATTTTTGACAATTTTGTTTTTTATTTTGTGTAATTTAGTGTTTATTTTTTTTTGTAATTTAGATAATTATATTTGATTTACTTAATTTTTTAATTTATTTTAATTTTAGTTTTTAGTGTAAGGCAGGTTAGGTTTTATTTTACAGGTAACTTTGTATTTATTTTAACTAGGTAGTTAGTAAATAGTTAATAGCTATTTATTAACTAGTCTACCTAGTTAAAATAAATACAAAATTACCTGTTAAATAAAAATAAAACCTAAGATAGCTACAATATAACTATTAGTTATATTGTAGCTAGCTTAGGTTTTATTTTACAGGTAAGTTTGTATTTAGTTTTAAATAGGAATTATTTAGGTAATAATTGTAAATTTTTATTTAAATTTATTTTAATTATATTTAAGTTGGGGGGTGTTAGGGTTAGGGTTACGTTAGGGTTAGGTTTAGGGGTTAATATATTTATATAGTGTTAGTGATGTGGGAGGCCAGAGGTTTAGGGGTTAATAACTTTAGTATAGTGGCGGCGACATTAGGGGCGGCAGATTAGGTGCTAATAAGTGTAGGTAGGTGGCGGCGATGTTAGGGGCAGCAGATTAGGGGTTAATAAATTTATGTAGGTGGCAGCGATGTTGGGGGCAGCAGATTAGGGGTTAATAACTGTAATGTAGGTGGCGGAGATGTTGGGGGCAGCAGATTAGGGGTTAATAACTGTAATGTAGGTGGCGGCGATGTTGGGGGTGGCAGATTAGTGGTTAATAACATTATGTAGGTTGCGGCGATGTTGGGGGCAGCAGATTAGGGTGTTTAGATGTGGTTTTTATGTTAGGTTTAAACATAATGGGGCTGCGTTACGGAGCTTGTGATTGGTGGCTACATTTAGCAAAGTAATAAGCAAGTGCAAACCAGGTTCTCAACCAAAAATGGGCCGGCTCTTAAGCTTACATTCCTGCTTTTCAAATAAAGATACCAAGAGAATGAAGAAAAATTGATAATAGGAATAAATTAGAGAAATTTAAATTAGAAAGTTGCTTAAAATTGCCTGCTCTATCTGAATCATCAAATATCCCTTTAATGCACTACTTCTTGGTGTTCTTAGCCAGACCCGTGACCCAAATAACTCCTTGGGTTCCTTACTTGTACAGCTCTATCTCTTCCAGAGAGGTATGTCCATGATAAAGTGCAGCACACAAACCTACAGTTTTCCAGGCTTGTTAAGCTACATGGAACTCTCTATTTCCCAGCAGACAAAACGCCAGTCTGGCTCTCCTCACCTTCTATATTTATCTATTATGTATTTTAACCTGTTCTCTGCCATTTGTATCTAATAAGTTTCTGTAACAGGGGTTGTGATATTTTGAAGTTAAAGTGAAGGTAAACTTTGATGAATGAATGCCCGTTTTTTTAAAATACTATTAAAAACAGGGGCACTTTCATTCATCAAAGTTTAGAAAGCAGCCGTTTGTTTAAAAAAACCCGCCCGGAGATCTTCTCTTCACACGTCAGCAATGACTAATCCGGCTTCCTCCAATCATGCCATGGCCTCAGGCAATGATTCCCCTGGGGGGAAAGCCATGATTGGAGGAAGGATTAGTCATTGCTGACGTGTGAAAAAAGTAGTTGGGGAAGCTGCTTCGGCTGTGAAGAGAAAAAAGGTAAGTTTTTAAACAAAACAGCTGCTTTCTAAACTTTGATGAATGAAAGTGCCCCTGTTTTTAATACATTTTTAAAAACTGGGCTTTCATTCATCAAAATTGACCTTCACTTTAAATGCATTTTGGACCGGCTATTTAGGTTTTTTACTGGGCGCTTAGCAGATTTTAGTGCTGGCAGGAACTACTGCATAAGTTTCCACACAACACTAAACTTGTAAAATCAAGGTAAATATGTCTAGCATTTATGCTCCCATTATAAATATGGGATCTCTTAATTTTACCACATGCACAAAACAAAACTGATACTGATTCTGAGAGACTAATAGCAGAAGAAGCGTGATGCGTGCAATCAGTATAATTTGATTTCTAATCTATGCCATTTTTCTTTTATTTAAGGCTACCACCAGCATCCTTGAGTGACGCAACCATATTTTGCCACTTAGCACTTCTGCAAATGTATAAAGTGGTTGCCAACACCTTTTTTAATCCCCTAAACCAAAATCATAAATACACCTAAAATAATTTCAAGAAACGTATGATATCTCTAAAAGGGATTTTTATACATTTTACCAAATGAGGCCCTATATACACTATATTCCATTCCAAAACCATGGGCATTAATATGAATGTTGATGTGAGGTTTTGTGTACAGCTGTTCCAATGCACAGTTCTTGTGTTGATGTTGCTTCCAGAAGCAATCTGTAGTGAGGGATTCAACAGAGGATAGGCAAATTGTGTGGTCTACCACTTCATGGCTGGGCTGTTGTTGCTCCTAGAAACTTACACTTCCCCATAATAGAACTTACAGTTGACCGGGGAGGATCTAGTAGGGCAGAATTTCACAAACTTGTGGTAAAGGTGGTATCCTATGACAGTCCATTGTTTAAAGTCACTGCATTCTCTTCAATATTCATTGGACTGCAAATGTTTACCTATGGAGATTTCATGGCAATGTGCTGGATTGTATGCACCTGTTAGCAATGGGTCTGACTTAAACACCTGAAATCAATAATTAGTATGGGTGTCACACTAGTTTACATTATATTTACAACAAATTAGACTGTAATAAATTATCCTGAATATTCAATTGCACTCTACTGACATTGTTTGTGTATGCTACAAGTATATACACCATATCTATTTTTTTCCAGTACTGCCTGACTAACTGGCAACATTTGATCATTTTGCTTATATGCTTTGTTAAGATAAAAAAGGAGTATGTAAGCAATAAGTGAAGGGGTTGGGCAAGTGGTCCCTTTAAAGGATTTATACTGGACTGTGATCCATTTAGAGTGGGTGTGGAGGGAGGTAGTTATGCAGATCGGATAGGATTGTGTAGTATGGAGTTGCAGTAATTAGGGGTATTAAAGGGATGCACTAAAGTTAAATGGTGTTTTCTAGGAGGGATATCTGGAATGTGCTGGTGCATGTCTTGCTCTATAGATATACAGTATAAGTAATGTTTTCCAGATTCACAAAAGTTGGGGTTTGATCTTATTTGATTAGTGTTTTCTCAAACTAGCTACAGCTACTTAAAGGGACACTGAATCCAATTTTTTTCTTTCATGATTCAGATAGAGCATGCAATTTAAGCAACTTTCTAATTTACTTCTATTATCAATTTTTGTTCGTTCTCTTGCTATCTGTATTTTAAAAAGAAGGCATCTCAGCTAAGGAGCCAGCAAATGTTTGGTTCAGAACCATGGACAGCACTTGTTTATTGGTGCTGTCCATTCAGAAAGGACAACCCAGGTTGTTCACCAAAAATGGGCCGGCATCTAAACTTACATTCTTTCTTTTCAAATACACATACCAAGAGAATGAAGAAAATTTGATAATAGGAGAAAATTAAAAAGTTGCTTAAAATTGCATGTTCTATCTGAATCACAAAAGAAAAATTTTGGGTTCAGTGTCCCTTTAAACCATTTTACCATCATATTGTACTGGTATGTCAGACAAACCGAAGAGTTGATATAGGAAGATTAGACAGATTAGTGAATCTGTCAAAACCCCTAAGGCTGGATTAACAGAACTGTAGCTAAATGTATAGCCAGAGCCAGGATCTAGATAAGCAGGCTTGACCTGACACTTTGAGGACTTGGCAAACTTTCTCTCATATTATTTGTGACTTTTAGCATTTTAGAAAATGAATATCATATAGTTTATTTATATAAGGCAGTTTATCATCTTGTAAAGTATCATTATGTAAAAGTTTGTATTCATTTACAACTTGAAATACATTGAAATTAGGGGTAAACATTTCATTAGTGTTTCAGCAGTCCTAACAAAACACTCAGTAGCCATCTTGATAGTAGCCAGTGCAATAATTACATCACTTTTAAAGAGGAGGACTGTAAGACCATTGGTTAGGTTCTCCCAGATTCTTGAGCCAGTAGAAATGTATGAACAAATTAATATGACAGTGTCTACACTAGGGTTGTCACCTCGGCCATGTTTTCCTGGACACTTATGAGTTACACATGCTGCAGGGTGTACAGAGGGGAACATGAATTGCACCCCTGGACAGCACATGAATAGTGATCCTGGACAACACTTTTCATGTTCCTCCCTGCATACCCTGCAGCATGTGTAACTCATAAGTGTCCAGGAAAACATGGCTGAGGTGGCAACCCTAGTCTACACACAGTGCACAACTGGCGACTATCCATTACTCTGGGTGATGACAAGATGTAAGCTTTATTTCATAAAAACAAACGGGCCTTCTATATTATTGACTTCCTTGATGTGGTGGTGATATTGCTTTGAAAGTAATCTGAAAATATTCAACATTAAAGAGTAGGACAACCTTTTGTCATTTGTTAGATGTGACCGAAAAATTAAAAATTAAAGAATTACATTGGCCGACATTGCTAGCTCCTTTCTATATAGCATTAAAGGGATATGAAACAGTACTCCTTTAGTTAAAAAAAATACATGTTAAATCAAAATAAACATAAACGAGTGTTGGGCTAAATAATATTTCATAACATAAGGGCTGGTAAGGCTAGAGAGGCTGAAGACACTCGAGGGAGCCTAACAAAAAAAAATTCCGCACTTGCGCTGCAGTTAGCACAACACTCGTAATCTAGGCGAAAAACTGCAAACATTCTTATTTTCTTGCAAAATGAGTACTTGGAGATTCTCATGGAGATGAGGAAGATAACTTAAGTTGCATTGTGACTCTTCTAAACATGGGCAATAAACTTACTTCCTGTTTCTCTAGCATTCATTAAAGAGTAAGAGCTAGATTACCGAGAGGCGCACTATCGTTTGTGCACGAGCGGTATTAAGTTTTTGTAGTCGTTTCCACGCAAGTTAAATTCCACCCGTATTACAAGCTGAAAGTAAATGCGACGCATAAGTGCAGTTGCGATTTACACTAGAATGATTACCGTGGTTAACTGTTACGCGAGTCACAAAACACATCAAAAATACATTTAAAAGAACAGTTACACTCATAATTACACTATCTAATGAAAATTATTTAAAAAAAATTGCAATATAAAGTATAAGGGCTCAAAGATACTAGATGTCAGGTGTTAGGAAAAAAAAAATGTATTTATATAAATATACAGTATATGCATGTATTTCTATGCATATATATATATATGTATTTATGTGTGTATATATGTATTTATTTATAGACATATATACACATATAAATACAGGTATATATATATATATATATATATATATGTATAGAAATACATACATATATTTAATTGCAATCTATGGGGGAATATGATTCTGCATTTGCAACCGTGGATGCAACCGCAAGAGCGCAAAAGTTTCATTTGCAACCTGTAATACGCGTGCAACTACAGATAAAGCACTCGTGGGAGTGCAAATTTGCAATCCAATCGTAATCTAGCTCTAAGCCAGTTCATGTTGCTCTAGAAAGTAATGGACAAAAGTTAAAAAAAAGGTAAAATCCTATTAAAATAATAAATAATACATATTGCAATGATTTCTATTATGTATAACTCATTGCTTAATTTTTTTTATTACAACAATTAAACAGTTTTATATCCCTTTAAATCTAAAATTATAATGATGTTTGCAAAGCCATAGCAAAATTGCAATTAATCAGAAAAGTTATCAACTGAAAGCATATAATTTTTGTGTTTTTCTAAATGAGTTTCAAAATAATCAATTAGTGAGAACTTAAAACAATTGTTTGAATTAGAAAACTATATAACAGCACAATATAGTTCAATACATAAAAACAAATTAAATACTTTTAAGAAATGATGGGCTAAATTACAATCTAACTGTTGCACACAAGTGATATCGGCTTTTTTGCATGCGTCGGACATAGCTCACATATTACAAGTTAAAATTAATCTTGATCTCAAGAGTGCAATGGAATTTTACAGTTGATGGGTTAGCATAACTGAAACCCTTGCGGGCAGTGCGTAAAAAAAAGTTGCACTAAACACAACAAAAATACATTTAAAAATACAGTCACATTAATATGAACACTCTGATAAAGATTATTCACAAAAATATATATTAAAAAAGTTGTGATATATATATATATATATATATATATATATGTGTGTGTGTGTGTGTGTAGCAATGAGTAGTGAAGAGTCCAAACGGATGGGATCCATGTCCAGAAAAACCTCACAAAGCAGGCACAACAGGAATTTGAAATCCGTTTAATGTATACAAACAACCAAACGTTTCAGCCCTCACATGGGCTTTTATCAATGGTAATCAGAAGCCAGGACGGACATGTGTGTGTGTGTGTATATATATATATATATATATATATATATATATATATATATTACCTTTTATATAAGAGAGAAACAGAAAGGGTAAGTTATGCCCTTTTCCTTAAAGGGACACTAAAAAAAAAAAAAAAAAACAACATTCCAGTTTACTTCTATTATCTAATTTGCTTCATTCTTTAGATATCCTATGTTGAATAAATTGCAATTTACATGGGTGAGCCAATCACGTGAGGCATCTATGTGCAGCAACCAATCAGCAGCTACAGAGCCTATCTAGATATTCTTTTCAGCAAAGTGTATCAAGAGAACAAAGCAAATTAGATAATAGAAGTAAATTAGAAAGTTGTTTAAAATTGCATGCTCTTTCTAAATCATGAAAGAAAAAAATTGGGTTTCATGTCCCTTTAAAGTAACCTCAGTTGAAAAGTCCTCAAAAGAGATGCTTGTGTTACAAGAAGCAGGCGAAAGGCAAAAGGCAAAATCCAATTGGCTTATTGGATCAGCCAATAGAATGCGAGGTCAATCCTATTGGCTGATCCAATCAGCCAATCTGATTGAACTTCAATCCGATTGGCTGATTAAATCAGCCAATAGTATTTTTCTTACCTTAATTCCGATTGGCTGATAGAATCCTATCAGCTAATCTGAATTCGAGGGACGCCATCTTGGATGACGTCATTTAAAGGAACCGTCATTCATCGAGAAGTTGTCTTGCTGGAAGGATGCTCCGCGTCAGATGTCTTCAAGATGGAGCCGCTCCTCGTCGGATGGAAGAAGATAGAAGATGCCGCTTGGATGAAGACTTCTGCCGGTCCGGATGTCCTCTTCTGCCCGGATAGGATGAAGACTTCTGCCGGTCTGGATGTCCTCTTCTGCCCCGATCGGATGAAGACTTCTGCCTGGATCGGATGACCACTTGTGCCCGGCTGGGTGAAGACGGCTCAAGGTAGGGTGATCTTCAAGGGGGTAGTATTTTTTTATTTTCTGTAATTTAGTGTTCTTTTTTTGTACTATAGTTTATTTTATTTAATAGTATTTAATTTTAGGTAATTGTAGTTAATTTATTTAATTAATTTAATGATAGTGTAGTGTTAGGTGTAATTGTAACTTAGGTTAGGTTTTATTTTACAGGTACTTTTGTCTTTATTTTAACTAGGTAGCTATTAAATAGTTATTAACTATTTAATAGCTATTGTACCTAGTTAAAATAAATACAAAGTTGCCTGTAAAATAAAAATAAATCCTAAAATAGCTACAATGTAATTATTAATTATATTGTAGCTATCTTAGGGTTTATTTTATAGGTAAGTATTTAGTTTTAAATAGGAATAATTTAGTTAATAATAGTAATATTATTTAGATTTATTAAAATAATATTTAAGTTAGGGGGGTGTTAGGGTTAGACTTAGACTTAGGTTTAGGGGTTAATAACTTTATTATAGTGGCGGCGACGTTGGCGGCGGCAGATTAGGGGTTAATAGATTTAATAGGCTATGTGAGCTATGGCGGTTTAGGGGTTAATACTAGAATAGGTTTATTGCGGTGTGGGCTATGGCGGTTTAGAGGTTAATACACTTTATTAGTTATTGCGGTGGGGGATTGCGGTTGACGGGTAGATAGACATTGCGCATGCGTTAGGTGTTAGGGGTTTTTTTGCAGGCATTTTAGGGAGTTACGGTGCTCCCATACTCAGCGCAAGGCTTGCTACGGCTGCCTTTTATGGCGAGGTGAAAATGGAGTAAGATTTCTCCATTTTTGCCACGTAAGGCCTTGCGCTGGATATTGGATACCGATTTACGACGCAGTCCCATGTTAGCTTATGGGAGTAAAAATTGCGAGCGACGGGTGAAATATACGGGCGTAACTTGTATGCTACGCCGTATATGTAATACCAAAAACACGCAAAAAACGGCGTCGCCGGCTTTTGCGGGCGACGCTGCATATGTAATGGGGCCCTGTGTGTTTTCCCTTAAACCTTGGTTGGAAGAACCCAGGATAATAACGTGCTTGCAAGCAAAGGGAATTATATGGGCTGAGGAACGGGCTATATAATTTATAACACCATTTGTTCTGAACCCAGTTGTTCGAACTAAGGATGAATAATCTAAATATAATGTGTAATGACGTGTTATAATACCTATAGGGGCATGATATCTGTATGTTTAGCATAGTTGTTTAAAGATTATGATACAACTGTGTTATTTTGATGTATTTTTCACATAGACATTTCTCTGTATCAAATGAGTAATGCCTAAAATAAAGTGTAACATTGTTTAAATTTAAAGACTGCTGAATTCCCTTACTTTAAAGGGACATAATACTGATATGCTAAATCACTCACCAGAGTAAGTTCTGTGTAAAAAGTTATACTCAGCTGCTGCTCAGCTGCAGGTAAAAAAATAATAATAAATGAAGAAATGGACAGCAGCCAATCAGCATCAGCAGTGCTGAGGTCATGAACACTTTTACTGTGATCTCATGAGATTTGACTTAACTCTCTTGAGATTTCATAGTAAACTTCCTTAGAATGAATAGGGAAATAACATGAGAGTGCACAAGGCTCAATCCTTCGGCTGTCCCGGAACAGACATACTGATTTGCTGCTTAGAGGTCCTTTACAATGGGATGTGGCTACTGAGGAACTTTTGAGGTAAAATATCTTTCTTTCTTACATAGAGATGTTCAGGTGATATTTTCTAGTCAGCTTTTTACAGCTATGCTGCATCACTTTCAAGTGTTTAAACATTTGGGTATTATGGCACTTTAAGGAAAAGGACATAACTTACCCTTTCTGTTTCTCTCTTATAAAAAAGCTAATAAAAATTATTTTTAAGGATCTGCACCAAGTCTCCTTGGATTATATATGTATGTGTGTGTGTTTGTGTGTATATACGTATGTATTTATGTGTTTCACTGTAATTTTATTGTAAATATATATATGCATATGTGTGTATGTGTGTGTATACCTATACCTGTATATCAATTGCTATAGATATATAGTTAAACACTGATCAGCCACAACATTAAAACCAACTGCCTAATATCGTGTAGGTCCCCATCATGCTGCCAAAACAGCTCTGATGCGCCAAGGCATCAACTCCACAAGACCTCTGAAGATGTCCTGTGGTATCTGACACCAAGACATAAGCATCCTTTAAGTCCTGCAAGTTGCGAGGTGGGGCTTCCATGATTTGTATTGTTCCAGTGTCAGGGTTTTTTTCCCTGATCTGTTTGCCATGTGCTGCTGGCAGCCATTTTACTCACCTCTCTTCCTGACTCTGGTGCATACTGTGTGATGTTGCTCATTTCCTGCACTTCCTTTTATGGCCAGACTGGTGTACATCATCCGTGTGAGACAGGATACAGTCTCAGAATTGTGATGTCATCAATTATTATTTAAAGGGCCTCTGTTCAGTATGCTTTGCCCTTGCGTTGTCTCAGACCTGTTTGTGAGAGCTCCTGTGTATAACCTAGCTGTCTGACGTCCCTCCTGGTTCCTGATCCCTGGCTTGTTCCTGACTCTGCTGTTCTCCTTGTTCCTGATTCCGGCTCGTCTGACTATTCGCTTTGGCTCCTGACTTGGCTCGTCTGGCTAACAGCTCTGGTTTTGATTCCTGGCTTGTTATTTGACTTGTGGACATTTTATTATTTTTTGCTATTAATAAAGGTGTGATTATTTTTGCACTTCTTGTCTCAGTCTGATTCCTGGCACCCTGACATCCAGCACATCCCACAGAAGCTCAATCAGATTAAGATGCTGAGGAATTTGAAGGCCAAGGCAACACCTTGAACTTTTGTCATGTTCCTCAAACCATTTCTGAACAATTTCTTTTTATTGTGGTAGGGTGCATTATCCTGCTGAATGAGGTCACTGCCATCAGGGAACCATGAAGGGGGTGTAGGTGATCTGCAACAATCTCTAGGTAGGTGGTACGTGTCAAAGTAACATCCACATGAATGCTAGGACCCGAGGGTTCCCACAGAGGCGTAACTAGAACCTGCAGGGCCCCTCGCCCCCCCCCCATTTAATTTAGAAAAAACAAACATTTTTTGTGTGTGCTGTGACACATATATTATATATATCTGACTGTGCTGTATACACACACACACACATATATATATATATATATATATATATATATATATTGTGACCTGGGATCTTGGAAACACACAGTCATTAAAGCTGGAAACACCACACAAGGTTGTAGCTTTATAAAATACAGTCTGTTTATTATCAGGTCTGGCAAAAAACAGGCAAAATAAACATAAACAAAACAAAAGAGGCTTGCTCCACTGAGCACTTACTAACAAGTACAACTGTCTGCACTAAGTAGCTTTTCACAAAAGTAATATTGCACAGACCTTTCAAACTTTGTCCTTTAGAGATAATTCCTCTGTCTCTCAGGAGAGTGTTTGCAGTTTTCCTTTACTGCTGGCAAATCTACCTCTCAAACCCTGACTGGGGATTTTATTAGCACCTGCTGTCAATTACCACATGCAGGTGAGTAGCTAGCTGAGTCAGACAGAATTCCTGGACTGGACTTTTTGACATAATGTGCTACCTGCAAACTGCGGGGTGGAGCACTGGCCCACCCTACTCTCCAAATACTCCACCCCAGGGACCCAGAAATAAATCACATATTTTCTCTATGTGGCAAACAAACATAACAATTCTCCCTGGGGTTGTCAGACCATACCCCGCACTGCAGCACTTTTGAGGGAATATAGACACCTTCCATTACTATGCCTTGGGTTCTGTCACACATCCTCCCCGCAGCTCAGACCTAGTGGGGTGAGCAACCATGGCCAAAAGCGTATGCATACGTGAAAGGCCATCAGCATTACCCTGTTTACTTCCTGCCCTGTGTTCTACTGAGAAGAGATAGGGTTGCAAACTAAGGAACCAGCGTGTAACTCTACTATTATTATCCTTATTTTGACTCATCCATTTGAGAGGTGCATGATCAGTAACTAGTCTAAATTTTCTGCCCAACAAATAATATTTGAGAGTTTCAACAGCCCATTTAATTGCTAGACACTCCTTTTCAACAATCGAATAGTTCTTTTCTCTAGGTTGAAGTTTACGGCTCAGGTATAGTATTGGGTGCTCTTCACTTTGACTTTCCTGGGAAAGCACTGCTCCAAGCCCTACATCAGAGGCATCCGTCTGTAAAACAAACTCCTTTGAAAAATCAGGGGTGACTAACACTGGTTGTCTACAGATGGCTTCCTTGAGATTTTGAAATGCCTGTTCAGCTTCAGAGGACCATTTCACTATTACTGGAGCTTTTGCTTTAGTGAGGTCAGTTAAAGGACCCGCTATAGTAGCAAAGTTGGAGATAAACCTTCTGTAGTAGCCAACAAGCCCAAGAAATGTTCTGACATGTTTCTTCGTCATAGGTCATGGCCAATTCCTTATGGCTCCAACTTTAGCAAGTTGTGGCTTTACTATTCCTCTTCCAATGGAATAGCCAAGATACTTGGCCTCCTCCAAGCCAATGGTACATTTACTCCGATTTGCTGTCAGACCGGCATTTCTTATGGAATTAAGGACAGCTTGCACTTTTGGCAAGTGAGACTCCCAATCTTCGCTATGTATGACCACGTCATCTAAGTAAGCTGCAGCATAATGAGCATTTGGCCTTAAGATCCGGTCCATCATTCTTTGAAATGTTGCTGGAGCACCATGTAGGCCAAAAGGTAACACCTTGTATTGGAAGAGCCCATCTGGAGTAGAGAAGACAGTCTTTTCCTTTGCCCGTCCTGTAAGCGGCACTTGCCAATAACCCTTGGTCAAATCCAATGTGGTAAGGTACCTGGCTCTCCTGAGTCTCTCCACAAGTTCATCAACCCTTGGCATGGGGTATGCATCAAACTTGGATATTGCATTCAGCTTCCGGTAATCATTACAAAACCTGATTGTGCCATCAGGCTTTGGTACAAGCACAATTGGGCTACTCCAGTCACTTTGGGATTCTTCAATTACCCCAAGGTCCAGCATTTTCTTTACTTCCAATTTGATTGCTTCCCTCCGGGCTTCAGGTATTCTATATGGCTTTAGATTTATCCTTTTTCCCGGTTCAGTGACAATGTCATGCTCTATTATCATAGTTCTTCCTGGGACTGAGGAGAAAACATCTTTATTTAATCTGATGAAGTCTGTTACCTCCCTCTTCTGGTGGATAGTCAGGGTTTCTGAGATATTGACTATGGGTTCATGCTCCTCCATTGTAGGGAGGTCTGCTGTTTTTATAGCCACAAGTGTTTCTCTTTCTTTCCACGGTTTAAGTAAATTCACATGGTAAATCTGTACCTCCTTTCGCCTCCCAGGCTGTCTTACTTTGTAATTTACTTCCCCCACTCTGTCAATGACTTCATATGGCCCATGCCATGTTGCCAAAAATTTGTTCTCTACAGTGGGAACCAGGACTAGTACTCTGTCTCCTGGATTAAACACACGAACCCTGGCATTTCTATTATAGCTCTTCTGCTGGTGCTGTTGGGCATTTTCCATGTGTTCTCTAACTATGGGCATAATGGCTGTCATCCGATCCTGCATCTGAGTTATATGTTCAATCACACTTCTGTGAGGGGTTGACTCCTGTTCCCAAGTCTCCTTAGCTATGTCTAGCAGCCCTCTGGGGTGTGTTCCATACAAAAGTTCAAAGGGCGAAAACCCAGTAGAAGCTTGAGGGACCTCTCGGATGGAAAACATTAAATAAGGCAAAAGGAAATTCCAGTTTTTTCCATCTTTATCAATTACTTTTTTGAGCATAGCCTTTAGTGTTTTATTAAATCGCTCTACCAGACCATCAGTTTGTGGGTGATATACGGATGTTTTCAGATGCTTTATATGAAGAAGATTACACAACTCCTTTGTAATTCTCGACATAAATGGAGTGCCTTGGTCTGTTAATATTTCTTTGGGAATCCCAACACGGCTGAACATTAACATTGACTCCTTAGCAATTGCTTTTGCTGAAGTAGTACGCATGGGTATTGCCTCAGGGTAACGTGTAGCATAGTCTACTATTACCAATATATACTGGTGCCCCCTTGCAGACTTTACAAGAGGACCCACAAAATCCATACCAATGTGTTCAAATGGGACCTCAATTATGGGTAAGGGCACCAAGGGGCTACGGTATGCTGTAAGAGGGGCAGTTAATTGGCATTCAGGACAAGAAGAACAATAATTTCTGATAGATGCCATTACACCTGGCCAATCAAACCTCCTAAGAATTCTCTCTCTGGTTTTTTCAATCCCCAAGTGCCCCCCAAGTATGTGGCTATGTGCCAGATTTAATACAGTGTGTCGATATGCCTGGGGTACTAACAGCTGTATGACAGACTCCTTTTTCCCAACTCTGTACAATAAATCATTTTCCACTTCAAAGTATGGATAGGTGAGTGCTTTATCAGTATTAATGGGGGTGCCATTTCTTATGGAAATATAGTTTCTAGCCGCAGCTAAAGTTGGATCCTCCCATTGTGCAGCCCTAAAGTTACTTGGGCTAACCTCTAGGTCAGTTATTTCTACATCAGGTTCAGATATATTAGATTGACCTGTATTATTCTGTTCAGTATTACCTCCAACTAGGGTTTCCATAGGGGTTGAGTGTTTCCCTCTAGCAGGAGTTATTTTGTCTAAGTCATCCCCCAATAAATCAGAAAAGGGAAAGTCACAAACAGCGCCCTCTACTGAATCCGGTGAATTTTCCTCAGCAGCATCCCATAGATTCAAAAAATGGGGAAAATCTCTGCCTATTATCATTTCATGGACTAATTTATCCACTAAACCAACTCTTTGATTTATAGGGCCATTTTGAGTTTCAATAAGTACTTTAGCAGTTGGATACTTGTGTATGTCCCCATGGACACAAGCAATATCTAGGTTCTGGTAATTATCAATAGGAGTATTTCTCAACAGACCCCTGTCTATGAGCGTAACCATGCTACCAGAGTCCAGCAAAGCTCTAATTTAATTTCCCTCCACCCTTACAGTGCACCAAGAGTGGCCATTTAAACAATCATTTTTGGTAATTACATATACTGAGCGAGAGTACAATGAATAATTGTCTCTCATATTGCCAACATTACATTCCATAGCAACATCATTCTCAGGGCAGTCCTTTGCAAAATGTCCATACTCTTTACATTGAAAACATTTAATATTAGCATTAGACAACATCCTTCCTGCCTCACAAAACTCTTGTCCCTTGCTGTAATGTCCCTCGGGTTGTAAAAACCCATCTGCTCCTCCCGATACCCCCTTTTCCCTGGAACAGTCTTACCCAATTTACTGGGACTCTGGATCTTCGGGGTTCTAGGTCTTTCCTGGTTGGGGATTTGTAGAAACTCTCCGGCAGTCAAATAGCGTTCCACCAGGGCAACTAGACAGTCAGCACTTTTAGGTTCACTCTGGCTGACCCACCGCCGCAGGGAAACAGGCAATCCTCGCAGGAACCGGTCCATCACGAGCTGTTCCACAATGTGACTAGCTGAGTTGACCTCTGGCTGTAGCCATTTCCTGGCAAGATGTATCAAGTCAAACATCTGTGACCGCACGGCTTTGTCTTGACTGTAAGTCCAGGAGTGAAATCGCTGGGCCCTTACTGCTATCGTTACTCCCAGGCGGGCCAAGATTTCTGTTTTTAGCTTTTTATAGTCACTGGCCTGCTCAGGCTCCAAATCATAATATGCCTTCTGAGGTTCTCCACTCAGAAATGGCGCAAGGTGACTTGCCCATTCAGACGCAGGCCACCCTTTTCTTTTGGCTGTCCTTTCAAAAGCCATCAGGTAAGCCTCCACATCATCTGTAGCCACCATCTTTTGCAAATAGTTACTCACTCTCAGAGTCCTAGAACTGTGTGGAATTTCTGCAGCACACCTGCCCAGTCTTTCAGATAGGCCTCGAATCTCCTGCTGCATGGTAAGTGTGATATTCTGCTGTTCCTCTCTTTGTGTTAATACCAGTTTTTGTAGCACTGCAATATTTTCTTGCTGGCTGGCAGTAGCTTGCTGCTGTGTGGCAGTGGCATGTTGCTGTGAGGCCGTAGCCTGTAGTAAAGCCTTTACAACTTCCTCCATTTTAAGTGTGGTATTGTTTCCTTAACAGACTATCAGTGTGTTGCCCGCGTTCTCCACCATATGTGACCTGGGATCTTGGAAACACACAGTCCTTAAAGCTGGAAACACCACACAAGGTTGTAACTTTATAAAATACAGTCTGTTTATTATCAGGTCTGGCAAAAAACAGGCAAAATAAACATAAACAAAACAAAAGAGGCTTGCTCCACTGAGCACTTACTAACAAGTACAACTGTCTGCACTAAGTAGCTTTTCACAAAAGTAATATTGCACAGACCTTTCAAACTTTGTCCTTTAGAGATAATTCCTCTGTCTCTCAGGAGAGTGTTTGCAGTTTTCCTTTACTGCTGGCAAATCTACCTCTCAAACCCTGACTGGGGATTTTATTAGCACCTGCTGTCAATTACCACATGCAGGTGAGTAGCTAGCTGAGTCAGACAGAATTCCTGGACTGGACTTTTTGACATAATGTGCTACCTGCAAACTGCGGGGTGGAGCACTGGCCCACCCTACTCTCCAAATACTCCACCCCAGGGACCCAGAAATAAATCACATATTTTCTCTATGTGGCAAACAAACATAACAATTCTCCCTGGGGTTGTCAGACCATACCCCGCACTGCAGCACTTTTGAGGGAATATAGACACCTTCCATTACTATGCCTTGGGTTCTGTCACAATATATATATATATATATATAGCAGGCTGTGCTGTATACACACATATATATATTATATATATCTGACTGTGCTGTATACACACACACACACATATATATATATATATATATATATATATATATATATATACAACTCCTGTCCGGTGCTCAGCAACAAACAAATATTCCAAATAAAGTAGACACTCTCCGTTTACCTTCACAAATTTTTACTGTGCAATAAGTATTACTTATAACTTATTGCACAGTAAAAATTTGTGAAGGTAAACGGAGATGGCCTACTTTATTTGGTATATATATATATATATATATATATATATATATATATATATATATCGAGCTAAAAGGGAAAAATAGTAACTCTTAATCCAGCACATAGGGATAAATGAGGTAAATAAAGTTAAATAAGCAACAAAACATAGTATACATATTCAAAATTGTTGCCACAACAATTTTGAATATGTATACTATGTTTTGTTGCTTATGATTTTGATTTCTGATAAAAGTGATTTATAACTTGACCTGCTAATTGCCTGTGTTTTCTATAGGTTAGTACTAATCCATTTAACTTTATTTACTTCATTTATCCCTATGTGCTGGATTAAGAGTTACTATTTTTCCCTTTTAGCTCGATATTCAATTATTTACCTCTCCGTGCACAGGTGGAAGGGGATTAATTTTGGGGGGTACCCCACTAATCCTTTCATTTTTGGGAAGTAATTATATATAAATGGAGTGCTGATGCATTATATATTATATATATATATATATCTATATATATAGCTGGCTGTGCTGTATACACACACACACATATATATATATATCTCTGACTGTGCGGTATACACACACATATATATAGCTGACTGTGCTGTATATACACACATATATATATATATATATATATATATATATATATATATATATATAAAACTATGTTGTTTACACACATCTCTCTCTCTCTCTCTCTCTCTCTCTCTCTCTCTCTATATATATATATATATATATATATATATATATATATATATATATACTAGTCCTAAAGCCCATGTGCATGGGCCATTTTTTGCAGTACAGTCTGATTCCTGGAACCCTGACATTACACAAGGGCCATGAATCCTGATGGTGCTAATAATCCACCTTTACCTGCCATAATTTCCAGGATGGATGAACAGGATCACCGTTTGGATCAATTTGCACTATCCCTGCAAACCCTGCACTGCACATTTGGACCAAAATGTCCTGCAAGTTATGGCTGCTCCTGTTTCTGCTGCTGCACCTAGTCATACCAGGAGCATGTCCGGTTCTGCACCTCTACCTCAGTGATATGGAGGCAATCCTAATCAGTGCAGAGGGTTTTTGAACCAGGTGGGTATTTACTTTGAGATGTTACCTCAGACGTTTCCCTGTGACAGAGCTAAGGTGGGATTTCTCATCTCGTTACTCTCTGACACAGCTCTTGCCTGGGCTAATCCTTTGTGGGAGACTAATAAACCTGTGATTTCAAATTACCCTGAATTTGTGGCCTCCTTTCGAAGGGTATTTGATGTTCCGGCTCTCTCCTCCTCTGCTGCTAAACGATGTCCATTCAGCAAGGTACAAGATCTGTTGCTCAGTATGCCATTGAGTTCTGTAAGCTTGCTGCAGAGGTAGGTTGGAACAATGAAGCACTTGTTGCCGCCTTCTTTCATGGGCTCTCTGATGCGATTAAGGACGAAGTTGCTGCCAGAGATTTACCAGAAGATCTCGAGGCATTGGTGTCTTTTTTTATCCTAATTGACATCAGACTAAGTGAGAGGCCCTCTTTCAAGGAGCGCTTGCGGAAGCCTCCTGTTCCGTTGTCTCCTATGTGTTCATTCCCACCCAAGCCTCCCTCTCCTCCCATGCCTCCTGGTCCTGAGTCACCAGGTAATGCGGAGCTGATGCAGTTGGGATTCACGCGTCTCTCTACGGTGGAGAGGGCTTTTAGGAGGAGGGAGGGGCTCTGCCTCTATTGTAGGTAACAGGGCCACCTTTTGAAGTCTTGTCCTACACGGCCGGGAAACGCTCACACCTAAGGTCCTGTCGGGGGCAGACCTTGGGTGGTTTATCCTCGTCCCTGGAACCGCTAAAAGAGAAACCTTTGGTCACAGTTGTCCTTTCCTGGGTGGACTCCTCCATAGTCACCCAGGCTCTTGTTGACTCCGGTGCTGTGGGCTATTTCATTGACAGTGCTTTTGTATCAAAGCACTCCATTCCTGTTTTGCCTTGGTCCATTCTGCTTGCTATTGAGGCCATTGATGGCAGGCCCCTTCAGCAAACACTCGTTACTCACGAAACTGCTCCGTTATCCATGGCTGTTGGGGCTCTCCATTTTGAAACCCTCCAGTTCCAGGTGATAAACTCTCCACATTTTCCGGTTATTCTGGGTTATCCCTGGCTCCAAAAGCATAATCCCAGTCTCGACTGGCGCAGGTCCGAAATTTTGTCGTGGTCTCCGCAATGTATTTCCACTTGTCTTCGGAAATCAGTTAAAGTCTTGTGCACGTCTTCTGTATCTCAATTGCCAGAGGAGTACCGAGAGTTCTTAGATGTTTTTGACACCGGTCTTACAATTGTGCCATAGACGTGTGTTAGGATTCAACTGATGAAAGACAGTTGTTTGGATCTGCAACTGCGAAACTGTTATAAAATGTCTCAATGGAGCTGAGATTTATCTTATCAGGAAGACAACCAGCTAGCTCACAGTGAATTTTTGGTAAGATACAGTTGAGGTATATTCAGGTATGAACCTGGTTATGATCTCAGAAATAAATCAGAAGAATGTCTCTCTCTATGAGGAAGAGCTATATATATAATTAAGCAGGCAGTCCTGATAAACTGAACAGTGTCTCTTGTTATCATATACCAGGTGAGTAACGAATTGCAGTGATGAGAAACTTCACATATATACATATATACAAATTAGAACATGTTCATGCTTACCACAACCTCAGGACACTTTGCTTGCAGTTATTTTCAGTGAGAGGAGAGTTTCTGATCTGCAGCTGACAGGCAACAGTGAAGCAATGCAATCAGGTAAGAGACAGAGCGGCTGTATGGAAACTGGAACTCAATTACATGTTGTTATTCCTTAGAGCCTTTAATTTAATTAGTCAGCGGCAGACTTAGTTACAGTGACTGTGACAAACAAAAGTGCAGAGGTTTGGTATTGTAGCACAACTGTTTCCTTTGAGAGGAGATGATTGCTGCAGCTTTTGGGAGTCAGCATGAAGTGGGAATCAGTCTCCCAGTTTGTAAAGATCCTGTGCTGCAGGCAGTTTAATGATTGTAAAGTTTCCTATTGTTTAGGATGCTTGAAATATCTCAGTAGATAAAGGAGAGTAGAACAGTAATTTGTAATCCAAAATAGCTTAGGATAAAACAGAGAGAGCAACTATGTTACTCCGATAACACTCAATAACTAAGAACTTGTCTAAGGTTAGAAGACAGGTGATATAGAGTAGGTAGGTTGGTCTAATGAATAAAGGTGGTATTGGAAGTTATTCACACAAGTCAGTTTAAGGTGGAATACCTGAAAACCTGCAACCCGGAGTCATTCCTCCTCAGGGCCGGGTTTATCCTCTGTCTGTTGTGGAGAATTGTCCTATGGAGGAGTATGTTGCCGATCTTCTGTCGCAGGGGATCATCCGCAAATCCTGCTCTCCTGCAGGGGCTGGCTTCTTCTTTGTGAAGAAAAAGGGTGGCGAGTTAAGACCATGCATTGATTATAGGAGTCTTAATCGTCTTACCATTAAGAATGCTTACCCTATTCCGGTCATTACGGAACTCTTTGACCGCCTCAAGGGATCTACGGTCTTTACTAAACTTGATTTGAGAGGAGCGTACAATCTCGTTAGGATCAAGGAGGGCCACGAATGGAAAACAGCATTTAACACCAGGAGCGGGCATTATGAGTATCTTGTAATGGCCTTTGACCTATGTAATGCTCCTGCTGTTTTCCAGGAATTTATTAATGATGTCCTATGAGATATGTTGCAACAGTGTGTTGTTGTGTAGTTAGAAAACATCCTCATACACTCACCCACACTTGAGGCTCATTGTTCTGATGTTACACGGGTTCTTCAGAGACTACGTGAGAATGACCTGTTTTGTAAACTCGAGAAATGTGAGTTCCATCAGACTCAATTAACCTTCCTAGGTTATGTTATCTCCGTTGCAGGGTTCTCCATGGATCCTGACAAGTTATCTGCAGTTCCGCAGTGGCTTCTCCCAGTTGGTCTTCGGTCTATTCAACGTTTTTTGGGGTTCGCCAATTACTATAGAAAGTTTATTAAAAACGTTTCTTCCTTGGTCAAACCTATCACAGACACGACCCGTAAAGAGAATGAGCCACTCCATTGGCCACCTACTGCCATTAAGGCCTTTGATAGTCTTAAGACTGCCTTTGCTGCCGCTCCAGTTCTGGCTCATCCTAACCTTGTCCTGCCTTTTGTTCTTGAGGTCGATGCGTCTGAGACTGGAGTAGGTGCCCTCTTGTCTCAACGTCCTATGCCTGACGGTTCCTTGCATCCGTGTGGTTTCTTCTCTAAGAAATTGTCTCCAGCGGAGTGCAATTATGAAATTGGCGACAGGGAATTACTGGCCATAATTTTGGCACTCAAGGAATGGAGGCATCTTCTTGAGGGTACTAGCATGCCAGTGCTCATTCTTACTGACCACAAGAATTTTACTTATCTATCTGAAGCAAAACGTTTGTCGCCCCGACTGGCCAGATTGGCTCTATTTTTGTCTCGGTTTAATTATGTGGTCTCCTATCTGCCTGGTAGTAAGAATGTTAGGGCTGATGCCCTCTCTCAACAATTTTCGCCTCTGTCCAAGGAGGAGTCTGTACCTACTCCATTTATACCTCCTGATACCTCCATATTTTGGCTACCATACATACTAGTTTGACTTCTCCCTTGGGGGAGGAGATCCTGGCTGCACAAACCAATGCACTTCCTGAGAAGTAACCTGGTAAGTGTTTTGTTCCTGAGAATCTTCAATTTAAACTTTTGCACACTTACCACTATCCTAAAGCCGCAGGTCACCCAGGCAAGAACTAAATGATTTGGTCTGTCACTCGACAATTCTGGTGGCCAGCTCTTCGTTCTGATGTTGCTGCATATGTGGCCTCCTGCTCAGTTTGTGCACAAAATAAGACTCCTAGACATCTTCCTGTGGGTCTTCTTTAACCTATTGCTAATGGTAAGCATCCTTGGACACATCTTTTCATGGACTTCATTGTCGAGCTCCCTGTTTCCTATGGCAATACTGTTATCCTTATGGTGGTTGACCGTTTTTCTAAAATGTCGCATTGCATTCCCTTGAAGAAGTTAGCTACCACTCAGGAGCTTGCTTCAATTTTTGCCCGGGAGGTCTTCCGTTTACATGGGTTACCCAAGGAGTAAGTGTCGGACCGGGGTAGCCAGTTTGGCTCCAGATTTTGGCATTCCTTTTGTGCTCAAATGGGCATCCAGCTTTCCTTCTCCTCGGCATATCACCCTCAATCCAATGGGGCTGCGGAACGGTCTAATCAAGCTCTGGAACAGTTCCTCCATTGCTATGTCTCAGATCACCACAATAATGTCATGCCAAGCTGCTCTAGCCGTTGCTAGGGGTAGTGTCGGACCTGGCGTCTCCTTCCTGCTTGTTGCCAGGGGCAGTGTGGTTCAGAATGCATGCGGCTCTGACATCATTGCCGCACGCTCCTGATGCTGCTGGGAGCTCTCTGGCACGAATCCTGCGCCTATTTAAACCCTACTCTAACAATCTGTCACTGCCCAAGTATAGGTGTTACTTTGTGTGCTCCTGGGTGTGACAGATCGTTCTATACCATTGTTGCTGATCCTGCCTGTTACTGACTACTCTACCTGTCTTAACCCTTTAACTGCTAGACTGATATTTTTGTTGCTGAACCTGCCTGTTGCTGACTACACTGCCTGTTTGTCCCCTGAATTTCTGGATTGATTTACTGCTGCTGAACTCTGCCTGTCTAGCTACTCTGCCTTTTTAACCCCTCGATTGCTGGACTGATCATTGTTGCCAAACCCTGCCTGCCTTGACCATTCTAGTGGTGTGCCCTTGGACTGCTTTATTGTTGCCATACCCTGCCTGTCTTGACCATTCTAGTGGTGTGCCCTTGGACTGCTTTACTGTTGCCGAACCCTGCTTGCCTTGACCATTCTAGTGGTGTGTCCTTGGACTGCTCTGCCGTTGCTGCTGGGGACTGTCCTGCCTGTGGTGAGTGCCGCTCTCCTCATCTTACTAACTTTCTCTGCTCTGGGATATTCCCTATCATTCCGGCTCGACGCCAGGATAACAAGACTACTGGCCGAGTTCGGTCTGGTAGAGAAGTATCCGACGAGCATTACAAATCTGAACTGTTACATTGGGCAAAGTTTGCTCGTAATAGTGCTATTAATGCTTCCTCCAAGTTATCCCCGTTCATGGCGAATTATGGGTTTCAACCATCCTTGTTGCCCGATTCATTCATGTCTCAGGGTATTCCGGCTTTAGAGGAGCATCTCTGGCAACTCTGTTCCACGTGGGTGCAGATTCAGGATTGCCTTCATCGTTCTATGCAGCGCCAAAAGTTCCAGGCTGATCGTAGGTCCTTTTCGAATACTCCGACGGGTCAATCCTGTGGCCTACGCTATTGACTTTCCTCCTGCAATGCGCATCTCCAATGTTTTTCATGTCTCCCTCTTGAAATCATTGGTTTGTAATCGGTTTACCACTGTGTTGCCTCATCCCTGCCCTATCTTTGTTGACAACCATGAGGAATATGAGGTCAGCAGTATTATTGACTCTCATATGTCCAGGGGCCGCGTACAGTATTTGGTTCACTGGAGGGGCTACGGTCCGGAGGAGCGTTCATGGGTTCCATCCTCTGATGTTCATGCTCCACCCTCCTCCGTGCCTTCCATGCCCATTTCCGCGGGGGAGGGGGTCATTGAGGGGAGGGTACTGTCAGGGTTTTTTCCCTGATTTGTTTACCATGTGCTGCTGGCAGCCATTTTACTCACCTCTCTTCCTGACTCTGGTGCATACTGTGTGATGCTGCTCATTTCCTGCACTTCCTTTTATGGCCAGACTGGTGTCATCATCCAGGTGAGACAGGATGCAGTCTCAGAATTGTGATGTCATCACTTATTATTTAAAGGGCCTCTGTTCAGTATGCTTTGCCCTTGCGTTGTCTCAGACCTGTTTGTGAGAGCTCCTGTGTATTACCTGGCTGTCTGACGTCCCTCCTGGTTCCTGATGCCTGGCTTGTTCCTGACTCTGCTTTTCTCCTTGTTCCTGATTCCGGCTCGTCTGACTATTCGCTTTGGCTCCTGACTCGGCTCGTCTGACTACCAGTTCTGGTTTTGATTCCTGGCTTGTTATTTGACTTGTGGACTTTTTTTTTTTTTTTTTTTTTTTTTAGGGCAAATTTATATATATTTTTTTTTTTTTTTTTTCAAACAAGCTTTATTGAGGAAAAAAAAAGATATGATATCTATTACAGAGATGTATCACAGTCTGCACAAAATTAAAAACAGCAATAACATGGAGCTCATGAGGTCCGGGAATAGTTCTAGATAGGGACGTTTTTATCGTAGTTTCGTTATTAAAGAGTCCCAAGTTCATGTCCTCTGCAGTTGGATAAGTCTCTCCGCCTGGTGAAAGCTTGTAGGAGTTTTCTTTTTTTTTTTTTTATTTTAAGAACAAAACATTCAACTTTTAAAAACAGTTAAACCATGCTGCTTGCTAGTCGATGCTACATTCGTTATTGTAAAACAAGATCTCTAAACCTTACTTCTACAAATGAGGCTGGGTGCGCGGGTGTTTCCTTTTCGAGTAGTGTCGAAATGTTGAAGTACATTATGTCGGTCTTGGCCAATGTTCTACATGTTTCCCGGGAGCTGTGGGTTATATTGTTCTGTTTGTGATTGGGTGTCTGGGATTCTGGTCATATCAATATGTCAGTGTCCTGTTAGGGGTGTCAAGTCTAATATGGTGTTTGTAGTGGTGTAAGTATATGTTTCCCAGTATAAGGTCAGTGCACAGTAAAAATCCATTCTGTCGGTAATAGTATAGTGGTATCTTTCCAGGGACAGGAGGTATGTAACATTCTGGGACCAGTCCTGTTTGGACGGGGTTTTGCTCTGTTTCCATAGTCTTGGGATCAGTTGTTTTGCGCTGCTAAGCATGATGTATAGTAGGGTGGATTTATATTTACACTTGATCTTGGGGGGTTTATTTAATAACAACGTTAGGGGGTCAAAGGGGATCTTTTGTGAGAGGACTTTCTGTATTTCTTCATGTACGTCCCGCCAAAAGGGCTGGAGTATAGGGCATTCCCACCATATATGGTATAACGTGCCCCTCTGTTTGCAGTTTCTCCAGCAGAGGGGATCTGAATGTTGAAACATTCTTGCCAATCTGCTTGGGTATAAGTACCATCTCCCTAACAGTTTCATATTTGTTTCAGTGATTCCCATTGATGAGGGTGCTTTGCCCATTTGTTGAAAGATGGTGTTCCAGGTTTCTGTGGGGATTGTGGTGCCTATCTCTGCTTCCCATGTCTTAGTGTAAGAGGGCAAGTGTTTGGAATGCACTGCTGTTAAAATCCTATATATCTTAGATAGTATTCCCTTTATTGCTGCTGGGGAGTGGCATAATTGTTCAATGGGGGAAAGACCTCTAGTCAGGTTGGGCTTATCTTTGTGATGGGAGAGGAAGTGTGATAATTGGAAGTATTCAAACCATCTATTGAAATACGTTATATTTTTGTCCATTAAGGATGTTTTAGGCAGTATAACCCCCTTATCTATCACGGAGCATATTGGTAAGCCTGCATCGATGGAATAGGAGCCTTCTGCCCACATGTGTCCTAGTGGTGGATAGTCACCATTGTGGCAAAGGGGGGTCAATGGCGAGGGGATTGTAGATATGTGTCTTTGGGACTTTACCTGACTGTCCCATGTGCCTAACGTATCTGTCACCAACGAGGAGGCAAATATAGGACACTGTCTGTGTTGTTTATGTGTCCAGCATAAGGCCCCTAGACTCTGTGAGTCTGCTAGTTCGTGTTCTAGTTTCACCCATTCTTTATTTCGTGCATTTTTGCACCAATCTATTATTCTAGTCAACTGGGCAGCTTGGTGGTATAAGAGGAGATTCGGTACTCCAAGACCCCCTTTGTCTCTATCTCTAAAGAGTATCGATTTTGCTATTCTGGGATGTTTGTGAGCCCAGATAAATGTATTAACTACCCTTTGTGCGACGTTTATATATTGCGGTGGGGGCTGAACAGGCACCGTCTGAAATAGGTATAAGAATCTGGGCAATATACTCATCTTAAAAGCCTGTATCCTGCCCAACCATGAAAGGCATTTTCCCTGCCAAGTTTTTAAATCTGATCTAACAGATTCTAATAGGTGGTGGTAATTCAGTTGATACAGGGATTCTCTTGTGTTAGTTATATGTATTCCTAGGTATTTTATGGAGGTGCTTTTAAACGTAAAGTGGTATTGTGCCGTGATCCGGTTGATTTCTTGGTCTGTGATTCTTATGCCCAGGAATTCTGATTTTGACATATTTATTTTATAATTAGAGTGCATACTGTATGCCTCAATTTCCGGCAATAGCGCCGAAAGGGACTGGAGAGGGGTGGTGAGTGAGAAAAGGATGTCATCTGCGTATAATGTTTGCTTATATTGTGTATTATTTATTTGAATTCCCTGTATGCCTATATTTTCTCTAACCCTAGAGGCCAACACCTCCATGGCTAGGACAAACAACAAGGGGGAAAGAGGACATCCCTGCCTTGTTCCATTGGATATTGCAAAGGGGTCTGATAGAGAGTCATTTAATTTGATACGGGCTGTTGGTGTTTGATAGAGGGCGAAGATTTTCTCAATAAGTTTCTCACCTATCCCAAACCTAGCTAGAGTGAGTTTCAAAAACGTCCAATCCAGTCTGTCGAACGCCTTTTCGGCGTCGACAGCCAGAAAAATTGTAGGAATATTGTAGGTGTTGGAATATTCAAGTAAATTCAGCACTTTAATGGTGTTATCCCTCGCTTCTCTATAGGGTACAAAGCCCACCTGGTTTAGGTGAATTAGTTGGGGTAAAAATCTATTGATTCTAGTGGCAATGAGTTTCGCATATAGCTTGATGTCTACGTTCAATAATGAGATGGGGCGAAAATTAGAAGGGGTATCTGCTGATTTTCCCGGTTTGGGTATAACTGTGACGTGGGCCTCTAGCATTGAAGAGAGAAACGGATGATTTTGATCTACGGCATTGAATATGGATGTCAGGTGTGGCAGTAAGATGGGTGCATACTTTTTGTAATACGAGACGGTGAACCCGTCTGGTCCTGGGCTTTTGCCGGTGGGTAGTTGCTTAAGGGCCATGAGGATCTCCGATGTTGAGAAGGGGACCTCAAGTTCAGCAGCTTGCGAACTAGTTAGTTGGGGTAGTGAGGTGTCTGATAAGTATGAAGTAATAGAGTTTGCTAAATCTACTGGGCAATTGTTTTTCGGGAGACCATAAAGTCTGGCGTAGTATGTTAGGAAGTGGGAGAGGATTTCTGGTGTAGTGTGTATTTTCTCATTCGCCGGGGTTCTTACTTCGTGAATAAAGGTTTTTAATTTTTTAAGTTTAAGCGAGCATGCAAGTAGTTTCCCTGCTCTGTTGCTCTCGAAATAAAATTTTTGCTTGACTTTGAGAGCTAAGGTGTTAGCTTCTGTTATCTGTTGGTCGTGTACTACCTTCCTAGCTTGTACTAGCTCTGCTAAGATTTGTGAGGATGTGGGGTTTTTCTTGTGTTCATATTCTAGTTTAGCCAGGAGTTCCGTGGATGATCTATATAGTAACCGTGTTGCTTTTTAACATATGCTTGGTATTTTATGTATTCTCCTCTCATAAAACATTTGTGGGCCTCCCATACTATCAGTGGGTCTGTTTCAGGAAGAGAATTGAGTTGAAAATATTCTGGGAGTAATTTCTCTATTTTACTATTGAGGTCCGTGCAATTTATTAAGTTTTCCTCTAATTTCCACTGAAATGTGCGTTTGGGTGCAGATGGCCAATCAAGTCTTGTGAGCACTGCAGAGTGATCTGACCAGACAGTGTGTGAGAGTTTCGCTGAGAGGACGTTAGACAGTCCCTTTTGGTTAGTGAGTTGGTAATCTATTCTGCTATATGTGCGGTGTGGGGAGGAAAAGAAGGTATAGTCCCTCTTCTCGGGATGTTTGAATCTCCATATGTCAAATAATGTCTGCTCATACATTATTTTCCAGATTTGTTTAATTGCGTATTGTGATATTATGGGTTTAGGGTTTGTGGTGTCTAAGTGCGGCTGGATGGGCATATTGAAGTCCCCTCCCAGGTAAAGCGCTCCTATTGTGTGGTCTAGTATCTGTGAGAAAGCCCTTCTAAGGAACGGAAATTGCTTGGTGTTGGGTGCGTATAGATTAACTAATGTCACCGGGGTGCCAAATAGCAAGCCGGTTACGCACAGGTATCTACCCTCCACATCCGTATATGTTTGGATAGGAGTGAAAGAGATATCCCTGCCTATCAGGATGCTTACTCCACTGCGCTTACGGTCAGATGAGCTATGAAAGTGTTGTGTATAATATCCCCCATGGTATTTAGGCTCCTTTGACTTTAAATAGTGTGTCTCCTGTAAAAAAAGGATATTACCTCCCTTCCGTTGGAGGTCTCTCATAGCTAGTGAGCGTTTCTGCGCTGAGTTCAGTCCCCTAGTATTCTGACTAATCAGGGTAATTATTCTATTGTTAGTGGCCATAGTTTGTCCGTGCGAATAGATCGATCAGGTAATGTGTGAAAGTGTCAGTATAGGCTCGTAAGGAAGTCACTGTTTGTGCATAGTATTTTGAATGTCTCACCGCACCCAGTCCTCTATTACATAGCATCAACTTTAAGAACATGAACCAAAACATAATAATGAGAAAAACAACATAAGAAAAAAACAAATAGCATATATTATTTCTTAATGTACAACATCTTAGAATGTGTAAGGTCATATGACTTTGCTAAAACGAGGGGGGTTGTAGACCAGCTCCTTTTTTATATTACTTAACTTTTAATCTAACATTTGCCCACAACAGCCCAGCCCTAGAAACTATATTTTCAACGGAGCTTTTACCATTTTTAACATTCCCAACTAAGGGCTGTTTTTTTTTTTTTTTTTTTTTTTTTTTTATTATCAATGCACCGCTAAGAGCTGTTATGGGGAGGGCTTCGGTAGCATAGGGTGTCAGTGTTAGCTCTTATACATACTGGTGACTATTCATTAGCATTGTATTGTAAGCAATAATGTTAAAGCAATACCTATGTGTGTACAGAGAACTTAATACATTACCAAAGCACAGTTCGTTTGTTTTGGGTTTTGTCTTTGTGGCGGCTCCCCAGAATGCTCATCGTTGTAATCTGGGTCAGGAAACAGTCCCTAAGATACAGATTGGCGAGATGCCTCTAGGACGTGCCAGTGTCTGGTGCTTGGATCTAGGAATGATCTTTTGCCATTCTCCAGCAGCCATTCTTAGCGTTTTTTTCTTGGGAGGTTCAGCCTGATCTTCAGTTGATAGGCTCTCCGGTGGATCTATTTCTAATGCTGAACAGAAATCGTTAACATCTTCTTGAGACTTGCAGTTCAGCTTCCTGTTGCCATGTAGGACGTAGAGGTGGAAAGGGAATCCCCATCTGTATAGAATTTTCTTTTGGCGGAGGAGTGCCGTCAGGGGGGCAAGATCCCTTCTCCTTTGAAGTGTTCGTTGCGACAGGTCCTGATAAAATTGGAGAACCGTTCCCCTAAACTTCACGGGCTGGTGCTTGTGTGAGAGGTTCAATAGCTCTTCTTTCACCCCAAAGTCTTTACATTTCATAATTATATCTCTTGGAGGTGCCGTATCTGGAGGTTTTGGCCTGAGGGCTCTGTGCGCCCTTACCCAGGGGATATCAGTGGAGGGAGGGATATTTTTGAGGTGGGCAAAGAGTGCTGGAAGATAAGTTGGAAAATCCTTAGGTAACACGGATTCAGGGACGCCTCTGATTCTGAGGTTTTTCCGGCGACTGCGGTTTTCAAGATCCTCAATTTTATCGTGTAGGTCAGCTATAATTGTTGTGTGATGGTTCGTGGTGTCTTGGACCGCATTGATTTCTTCCTGTAAATGATCAGAGAATTCTTCTAATGCTTCCACTCTATTGCCCATAGAGTGCAGGTCTTGTTTGAGTTCAGCTATCTCTTCACGTATGCATGAGCGAATAATGTCCGCTATGTCCTGTTTGGATGCCAACGTAGAGAGGATAGCGTTTGGTACTGAGGTGCTTTCTTCTGATCTGTCCATATTTTTTTGCGGCGTGGTCATCTTTTGTGAAAGTGACCCTCTAGTCTCGTCGCTTGCTGGGGTCCTTGAGCCTGAAGGGGAGAAAAACTGATCCACCAGATTATCTTTTCGGCTGGGTGTCTTTAGTATTTTATGAGGTTTTGCTGAACGCTTGGTGTTCATGACGCCTCTGTGTCCTGGGGCTGTGATTGTGTGACTGCTGTTTTTTGAGGCCAGTGGCTGTAAAATAACTGGCGTAGCTGGTTAGTGAGTGAGACTGCTGGTGCTGTCTGGTACTGTAGTAGGAAAGTTCATTTAATGAATGCTTGGTGTTCCACAATAAGGTCTCTTGTGATGGATATGTTCTGCAAAATGACCCCTTATGAACTAGGAGCCTGCCTATATTAAATAGAGAGTGGATGACAGAGTTGTCTGAGGGCTTTTAACTAGTATGTCTCTGATCTTGATGTAATGAGACTTTGGGTTTAGGAGCCTTTCTCTGTTATTTACTATTTCAAGTAAAGTAATGCCCCACGTGGTGTCTCTGCTACAGGGTCAGTCACTTGTTACAAGTATTTTTATTATTAATGTTTGGGGTTTTGTAAATCCTGTGCTGATTTTGTTGCACCCGGTTGTAAGGGTGTGTTAGGTACTGTATCTTGTGGGGCTTTGAGTCTGGAGATCGGGTATTCTTGCGGTCTGCAGCCTTTTATAGTTTATCTATGCTGCGTGTGGAGTGATACTGTGAGACTGGCAGCCGTCTATTTCCACTTTTTAGGAGGCCGCTTGCAGGGACTTGGGTGTGTGTCCTCTTTCCTGTCACTGTGTTATATTGCGGCGGCTTATGGCCGGAGGAGTTTGGGCTGCAGCGTTTGAAATTTGTGCCCGGATCCCTGTTACTGAGAACTCCCGCCCCGGGGATCCAATATGGCGACGCACTGTCTGTGTGCGGCAAGGAGAAGGATACCGCTGCCGGTAAGTGTAGAGGTCTGCAGCTGTGAGCGTTTGCTCTGACTCACCTACCCCAGGTCTGGTTATGTCGGTCTCGCGGCTACAATCTGAGCTCTAGGCGGTGATAAACGCCGGGAGAGCTTTATATGCGGCTCCGGCCGTGGGGTCAGCTGTGCTTAGCGCTAGCACCTGTCCTCTTCAAGCTGTGACTTATTCATTTAGAGTCCATAGCTCCTAGTGGGTATAGCAGTCTTGTCCATCATTTTTATCTTAATTAACTTAGATATATAGGGCCATTTTGGGCATTATTGCGGAGCTGTCTTGCAGAGCTATGGTGTTACACAGCCATCTTGGCTGCGGCCAGCTCCGCCCCCCCGACTTGTGGACTTTTTATTATTTTTTGCTATTAATAAAGGTGTGATTATTTTTGCACTTCTTGTCTCAGTCTGATTCCTGGCACCCTAACATCCAGCACATCCCACAGAAGCTCAATCAGATTAAGATCCTGAGAAATTTGAAGGCCAAGGCAACACCTTGAACTTTTGTCATGTTCCTCAAACCATTCCTGAACAATTTCTTTTTATTGTGGTAGGGTGCATTATCCTGCTGAATGAGGTCACTGCCATCAGGGAACAGCATTGCCATGAAGGGGTGTTGGTGTTCTGCAACAATCTCTAGGTAGGTGGTACGTGTCAAAGTAACATCCACAAGAATGCTAGGACCCGAGGTTTCCCACAGAGGCGTAACTAGAACCCGCAGGGCCCCCCCCCATTTAATACAGAAAAAACAAAAAGGTTTGTGTGTGTGTGTGTGCTGTGACACATATATTATATATATCTGACTCTGCTGTATACACACACACACACACATATATATATATATATATATATAGCTGGCTTTTTTGCTCTCTCTATCCCCCCTCTTTTGCTCTCTCTCTCTCTCCTTTCTTTTGCTCTCTTTCCCTCCTCTCTTTTGCTCTCTCTCTCTCTCTCCCCTATCTTTTGCTCTTTCTCTCTCCTTCTTTTTTGCTCTCTCTCCCCTCTTTTGCGCTCTCCCCTCTCTTTTGCTCTCTCTCCCCTCTCTTTTGCTCTCTCTCTCCCCTCTCTTTTGCTTTCTCTCTCTCATTTCTCCCTCTCTCTCCCTCTATTTAGCCCCCTCTTTTGCTCTCTCTCTCCTCTCTCTTTTGCTCTCTCTATCCCCCCTCTTTTGCTCTCTCTCTCTTTTTCTCTCTGTCTTTCTCTCTCCCCTTTCTTTTGCTCTCTTTCCCCCCTCTCTTTTGCTGTCTCTCTCTCCCCCTCTCTTTTGTTCTTTCTCTCCCCCTCTCTTTTGCTCTCTCTCTCTCCCCCTCTCTTTTGCTCTCTCTCTCCCCCCCTCTCTTTTGCTCTCTCTACCCCCCTCTCTTTTGCTCTCTCTCCCCCCTCTCTCTTTTGCTCTCTCTATCCCCCCTCTTTTGCTCTCTCTATACCCCCTCTTTTGCTCTCTCTCCCCTCTCTTTTTCTCTCTCTATCCCCTCTCTTTTGCTCTCTCTATTCCTCCTCTTTTGCTCTCTCTCTCTCCTTTCTTCTGCTCTCTTTCCCCCCTCTCTTTTGCTCTCTCTCTCTCTCTCTCCCTTTCTTTTGCTCTTTCTCTCTCCCTCTCTTTTGCTCTCTCTCCCCTCTTTTGTGCTCTCCCCCCTCTTTTGCTCCCTCCCCCCCTCTATTTAGCTCTCTCTCCCCTCTCTTTTGCCCTCTCTCTCATTTCTCCCTCTCTCTCCCTCTATGTATCCCCCCTCTTTTGCTCTCTCTCTTCTCTCTCTTTTGCTCTCTCTATCCCCCCTCTTTTGCTCTCTCTCCCATTTCTTTTGCTCTCCCTCCCCCCTCTCTTTTGCTCTCTCTCTCCCCCCTCTCTTATGCTCTCTCCCCCTTTCTTTTACTCTTTCTCCCCTTTCTTTTGCTCTTTCTCCACTCTCTTTTGCTCTTTCTCCCCTCTCTTTTGCTCTCTCCCCCTCTCTTTTACTCTTTCTCCCCTTTCTTTTGCTCTTTCTCCACTCTCTTTTGCTCTTTCTCACCTCTCTTTTGCTCTCTCCCCCTCTCTTTTACTCTTTCTCCCCTCTCTTATGCTCTTTCTCCCCTCTCTTTTGCTCTTTCTCCCCTATCTTTTGCTCTCTCTCCCTCTCTTTTGCTCTCTCTATCCCCCCTCTTTTGCTCTCTCTCTCCTTTCATTTGCTCTCTTCCCCCCTCTCTTTTGCTCTCTCTCTCTCCCTCTCTTTTGCTCTTTCTCTCTCCCTCTCTTTTGCTCTCTCTCTCCTCTTTTGTGCTCTCCCCCCTCTCTTTTGTTCTCTCTCCCCTCTCTTTTGCTCTCTTTCTCATTTATCCCTCTCTCTCCCTCTATTTATCCCCTCTCTTTTGCTCTCTCTCTTCTCTCTCTTTTGCTCTCTCTGTCCCCCCTCTTTTTTCTCTCTTTTGCTCTCTCTCTCCCCTTTCTTTTGCTCTCTTTCCCCCCTCTCTTTTGCTGTCTCTCTCCCCCTCTCTTTTGTTCTTTTTCTCCCCCTCTCTTTTGCTCTCTCTCTCTCCCCCCTCTCTTTTGCTCTCTCTCTCCCCCTCTCTTTTGCTCTCTCTACCCCCCTCTCTTTTGCTCTCTCTCCCCCTCTCTCTTTTGCTCTCTCTATCCCCCTCTTTTGCTCTCTCTATACCCCCTATTTTGCTCTCTCTCCCCCCTCTCTTTTTCTCTCTCTATCCCCCCTCTTTTGCTCTCTCTATTCCTCCTCTTTTGCTCTCTCTCTCTCTCTCTCTCTCCTTTCTTCTGCTCTCTTTCCCCCCTCTCTTTTGCTCTCTCTCTCCCTTTCTTTTGCTTTTTCTCTCTCCCTCTCTTTTGCTCTCTCTCCCCTCTTTTGCGCTCTCCCCCCCTCTTTTGCTCTCCCCCCCCCTCTATTTAGCTCTCTCTCCCCTCTCTTTTGCTCTCTTTCTCATTTCTCCCTCTCTCTCTCCCTCTATGTATCCCCCCTCTTTTGCTCTCTCTCTTCTCTCTCTTTTGTTCTCTCTATCCCCCCTCTTTTGCTCTCTCTCCCATTTCTTTTAATCTCCCTCCCCCCTCTCTTTTGCTCTCTCTCTCCCCCTCTCTTATGCTCTCTCCCCCTCTCTTTTACTCTTTCTCCCCTTTCTTTTGCTCTTTCTCCACTCTCTTTTGCTCTTTCTCCCCTCTCTTTTGCTCTCTCCCCCTCTCTTTTACTCTTTCTCCCCTCTCTTATGCTCTTTCTCCCCTCTCTTTTGCTCTTTCTCCCCTCTCTTTTGCTCTCTCTCCCTCTCTTTTGCTCTCTCTATCCCCCCTCTTTTGCTCTCTCTCTCTCCTTTCTTTTGCTCTCTTCCCCCCCTCTTTTGCTCTCTCTCTCCCTCTCTTTTGCTCTTTCTCTCTCCCTCTCTTTTGCTCTCTCTCTCCTCTTTTGTGCTCTCCCCCCTCTCTTTTGCTCTCTCTCCCCTCTCTTTTGCTCTCTCTATCTCTCATTTATCCCTCTCTCTCCCTCTATTTATCCCCTCTCTTTTGCTCTCTCTCTTCTCTCTCTTTTGCTCTCTCTGTCCCCCCTCTTTTTTCTCTCTTTTGCTCTCTCTCTCCCCTTTCTTTTGCTCTCTTTCCCCCCTCTCTTTTGCTGTCTCTCTCCCCCTCTCTTTTGTTCTTTCTCTCCCCCTCTCTTTTGCTCTCTCTCTCCCCCCTCTCTTTTGCTCTCTCTCTTCCCCTCTCTTATGCTCTCTCCCCCTCTCTTTTGCTCTCTCTCCCCCTCTCTTTTGCTCTCTCTCCCCCTCTCTTTTGCTCTCTCTCTACCCCCTCTTTTGCTCTCTCTATACCCTCTCTTTTGCTCTCTCTCCCCCTCTCTTTTGCTCTCTCCCCCTCTCTTTTGTTCTTTTTCTCCCCCTCTCTTTTGCTCTCTCTCTCCCCCCCCTCTCTTTTGCTCTCTCTCTCCCCCTCTCTTTTGCTCTCTCTACCCCCCTCTCTTTTGCTCTCTCTCCCCCTCTCTCTTTTGCTCTCTCTATCCCCCCTCTTTTGCTCTCTCTATACCCCCTCTTTTGCTCTCTCTCCCCCCTCTCTTTTTCTCTCTCTATCCCCCCTCTTTTGCTCTCTCTATTCCTCCTCTTTTGCTCTCTCTCTCTCTCTCTCTCTCCTTTCTTCTGCTCTCTTTCCCCCTCTCTTTTGCTCTCTCTCTCCCTTTCTTTTGCTCTTTCTCTCTCCCTCTCTTTTGCTCTCTCTCCCCTCTTTTGCGCTCTCCCCCCTCTTTTGCTCTCTCCCCCCCTCTATTTAGCTCTCTCTCCCCTCTCTTTTGCTCTCTTTCTCATTTCTCCCTCTCTCTCTCCCTCTATGTATCCCCCCTCTTTTGCTCTCTCTCTTTTGTTCTCTCTATCCCCCCTCTTTTGCTCTCTCTCCCATTTCTTTTGCTCTCCCTCCCCCCTCTCTTTTGCTCTCTCTCTCCCCCTCTCTTATGCTCTCTCCCCCTCTCTTTTACTCTTTCTCCCCTTTCTTTTGCTCTTTCTCCACTCTCTTTTGCTCTTTCTCCCCTCTCTTTTGCTCTCTCCCCCTCTCTTTTACTCTTTCTCCCCTCTCTTATGCTCTTTCTCCCCTCTCTTTTGCTCTTTCTCCCCTCTCTTTTGCTCTCTCTCCCTCTCTTTTGCTTTCTCTATCCCCCCTCTTTTGCTCTCTCTCTCCTTTCTTTTGCTCTCTTCCCCCCTCTTTTGCTCTCTCTCTCCCTCTCTTTTGCTCTTTCTCTCTCCCTCTCTTTTGCTCTCTCTCTCCTCTTTTGTGCTCTCCCCCCTCTCTTTTGCTCTCTCTCCCCTCTCTTTTGCTCTCTCTATCTCTCATTTATCCCTCTCTCTCCCTCTATTTATCCCCTCTCTTTTGCTCTCTCTCTTCTCTCTCTTTTGCTCTCTCTGTCCCCCCTCTTTTGTCTCTCTTTTGCTCTCTCTCTCCCCTTTTGCTCTCTTTCCCCCCTCTCTTTTGCTGTCTCTCTCCCCCTCTCTTTTGTTCTTTCTCTCCCCCTCTCTTTTGCTCTCTCTCTCCCCCCTCTCTTTTGCTCTCTCTCTTCCCCTCTCTTATGCTCTCTCCCCCTCTCTTTTGCTCTCTCTCCCCCTCTCTTTTGCTCTCTCTCCCCCTCTCTTTTGCTCTCTCTCTACCCCCCTATTTTGCTCTCTCTATACCCTCTCTTTTGCTCTCTCTATACCCTCTCTTTTGCTCTCTCTCTCCCTCTCTTTTGCTCTTTCTCTCTCCCTCTCTTTTGCTCTCTCTCTCCTCTTTTGTGCTCTCCCCCCTCTCTTTTGCTCTCTCTCCCCTCTCTTTTGCTCTCTCTATCTCTCATTTATCCCTCTCTCTCCCTCTATTTATCCCCTCTCTTTTGCTCTCTCTCTTCTCTCTCTTTTGCTCTCTCTGTCCCCCCTCTTTTGTCTCTCTTTTGCTCTCTCTCTCCCCTTTTGCTCTCTTTCCCCCCTCTCTTTTGCTGTCTCTCTCCCCCTCTCTTTTGTTCTTTCTCTCCCCCTCTCTTTTGCTCTCTCTCTCCCCCCTCTCTTTTGCTCTCTCTCTTCCCCTCTCTTATGCTCTCTCCCCCTCTCTTTTGCTCTCTCTCCCCCTCTCTTTTGCTCTCTCTCCCCCTCTCTTTTGCTCTCTCTCTACCCCCCTCTTTTGCTCTCTCTCTATACCCTCTCTTTTGCTCTCTCTATACCCTCTCTTTTGCTCTCTCTCCCTCTCTTTTGCTCTCTCTCCCCTCTTTTGCGCTCTCCCCCCTCTTTTGCTCTCCCCCCCCCTCTATTTAGCTCTCTCTCCCCTCTCTTTTGCTCTCTTTCTCATTTCTCCCTCTCTCTCCCTCTATGTATCCCCCTTCTTTTGCTCTCTCTCTTCTCTCTCTTTTGTTCTCTCTATCCCCCTCTTTTGCTCTCTCTCCCATTTCTTTTAATCTCCCTCCCCCCTCTCTTTTGCTCTCTCTCTCCCCCCTCTCTTATGCTCTCTCCCCCTCTCTTTTACTATTTCTCCCCTTTCTTTTGCTCTTTCTCCACTCTCTTTTGCTCTTTCTCCCCTCTCTTTTGCTCTCTCCCCCTCTCTTTTACTCTTTCTCCCCTCTCTTATGCTCTTTCTCCCCTCTCTTTTGCTCTTTCTCCCCTCTTTTTTGCTCTCTCTCCCTCTCTTTTGCTCTCTCTATCCCCCCTCTTTTGCTCTCTCTCTCCTTTCTTTTGCTCTCTTCCCCCCTCTCTTTTGCTCTCTCTCTCTCTCTCCCTCTCTTTTGCTCTTTCTCTCTCCCTCTCTTTTGCTCTCTCTCTCCTCTTTTGTGCTCTCCCCCCTCTCTTTTGCTCTCTCTCCCCTCTCTTTTGCTCTCTCTATCTCTCATTTATCCCTCTCTCTCCCTCTATTTATCCCCTCTCTTTTGCTCTCTCTCTTCTCTCTCTTTTGCTCTCTCTGTCCCCCCTCTTTTTTCTCTCTTTTGCTCTCTCTCTCCCCTTTTGTTCTCTTTCCCCCCTCTCTTTTGCTGTCTCTCTCCCCCTCTCTTTTGTTCTTTCTCTCCCCCTCTCTTTTGCTCTCTCTCTCCCCCCTCTCTTTTGCTCTCTCTCTTCCCCTCTCTTATGCTCTCTCCCCCTCTCTTTTGCTCTCTCTCCCCCTCTCTTTTGCTCTCTCTCCCCCTCTCTTTTGCTCTCTCTCCCCCTCTCTTTTGCTCTCTCTCTACCCCCTCTTTTGCTCTCTCTATACCCTCTCTTTTGCTCTCTCTCCCTCTCTTTTGCTTTCTCTCCCCCTCTCTTTTGCTCTCTCTATCCCCCCTCTTTTGCTCTCTATATCCCCATCTTTTGCTCTTTTTCTCCCCCTCTCTTTTGCTCTCTCTCCCCTTTCTTTTGCTCTCTCTCTCTCATTTATCCCTCTCTCTCCCTCTATTTATCCCCCTCTTTTGCTCTCTCTCTCTCTCCTCTCTATTTTGCTCTCTCTCTCTCTTTTCTTTTGCTCTCTCTTCCCCCTCTCTTTTGCTCTCTCTCTCCCACCTCTCTTTTACTCTTTCGCCACTCTCTTTTGCTCTTTCTCCACTCTCTTTTGCTCTTTCTCCACTCTCTTTTGCTCTTTCTCCCCTATCTTTTGCTCTTTCTCCCCTCTCTTTTGCTTGTTCTCCCCTCTCTTTTGCTTGTTCCCCCCTCTCTTTTGCTCTTTCTCCCCTCTCCTTTGCTCTCTCCCTCTCTTTTGCTCTCTCTCCCCCCCCCTCTTTTGTGCTCTCTCCCCCCTCTTTTGCACTCTCTCCCCCCCCTCTCTTTTGCTCTCTCTCTCCTCTTTCTCCCCCCTCTCTTTTGATGTCTCTCTCCCTCTCTTTATCTCCTCTCTTTTGCTCTCTCTCTCCCCTTTCTTTTGCTCTCCCCCCCCCCCCTCTTTTTTGCTGTCTCTCTTCCTCTCTTTTGCTCTTTCTCTCCCCCTCTCTTTTGCTCTCTTTCTCCCCCTATCTTTTGCTATCTCTCTCCCCCCCTCTATTATGCTCTCTCCCCCTCTCTTTTACTCTTTCTCCCCTCTCTTTTGCTCTTTCTCCCCTCTCTTTTGCTCTCTCTCCCCTCTCTTATGCTCTCTCTCCACTCTCTTTTGCTCTCTCTCCCCCCTCTTTTGCGCTCTCTCTCCCCTTTCTCCCCCCTCTCTTTTGCTCTCTCTCTCCCCTTTCTCCCCCTCTCTTTTGATGTCTCTCTCCCTCTCTTTATCTCCTCTCTTTTGCACTCTCTCCTCTTTCTTTTGCTCTCCCTCCCCCCTCTTTTTTGCTGTCTCTCTTCCTCTCTTTTGCTTTTTATATCCCCCTCTTTTGATCTCTTTCTATCCCCCCTCTTTTGATCTCTATCTCTCTCACATCCGCAGGCCCCGCCTGGCCCCGCCCACATCACACCCGGCCCCGTCCAGCACCGTCTGTTGAAGGCCAGGTGTGTTTGTCCTCGCGCAGTCTCTACTGCGCATGACAGCTTCGGACAAACACATTTGGTCTTTTATATTATAGAATATATATGACTGTGCTGTATACACACATATATATTAACCGTTGCAATTATTACCTCATCCAATACCATAATGTTCTTAAAGGAGAAAATAAATGCTAGAAATAATTGTGTATTTAAAGCAAATATATTTATAAATGAGCCACTGGAGTAACAAACACATAGTGCCTGATGATTAAAAACTAGTGGCATGGAGACAAAATTTAAATCACTCTTTTTGAATATTATATTTTATTGTATGAGCTTTTGGATAATTTGGATAAGCTATAGATCTTAAGGCCCATGTCAGATCGCCAGCTTCCATTATTTCCCTCCCATGTCAGATCACCAACTTACCTTATTCCCCTCCCCATGGCAGATCGCCAGCTTCCCTTATTCCCCTCCCCATGACAGATCACCAGCTTCCCTTATTCCCCTCCCCATGTCAGATTGACAGCTTCCCTTATTCCCCTCCCCATGTCAGATTGCCAGCTTCCCTTATTCCCCTCCCCATGTCAGATACCCAGCTTCCCTTATTCCCCTCCCCATGTCAGATCCCCAGCTTCTCTTATTCCCCTCCCCATGTCAGATCCTCAGCTTCTCTTATTCCCCTCCCCATGTCAGATCCCCAGCTTCTCTTATTCCCCTCCCATGTCAGATCCCCAGCTTCTCTTATTCCCCTCCCCATGTTAGATCCCCAGCTTCCCTTATTCCCATCCCCATGTCAGATCCCCAGCTTCCCCTATTCCCCTCCCCCATGTCAGATCCCCAGCTTCTCTTATTCCCCTCCCCATGTCAGATTGCAGCTTCCCCTATTTCCCTCCCCATGTCAGATCACCAGCTTCCCTTCTTCCCCTCCCCATGTCAGATCCCCCAGCTTTCCTTATTCCCCTCCCCATGTCAGATCCCCAGCTTCCCTTATTCCCCTCCCCATGTTGGATCTCTAGCTTCCCTTATTCCCCTCCCCATGTCAGATCCCCAGCTTCCCTTATTCCCCTCCCCATGTCAGATCCCCAGCTTCCCTTATTCCCCTCCCCATGTCAGATCCCCCAGCTTCCCTTATTCCCCTCCCCATGTCAGATCCTGTCAGGGTGCCAGGAATCAGACTGAGACAAGATGTGCAAAAATAATCACACCTTTATTAATAGCAAAAAATAATAAAAAGTCCACAAGTCAAATAACAAGCCAGGAATCAAAACCAGATGAGCCAGTCAGGAGCCAAAGCGAATAGTCAGACGAGCCAGAATCAGGAGCAAGGAGAACAGCAGAGTCAGGAACAAGCCAGGGATAATACACAGGAGCTCTCACAAACAGGTCTGAGACAACGCAAGGGCAAAGCATACTGAACAGAGGCCCTTTAAATAATAAGTGATGACATCACAATTCTGAGACTGCATCCTGTCTCACACGGATGATGACACCAGTCTGGCCATAAAAGGAAGTGCAGGAAATGAGCAGCATCACACAGTATGCACCAGGGTCAGCAAGAGAGGTGAGTAAATTGGCTGCCAGCAGCACATGGCAAACAGATCAGGGAAAAAACCCTGACAGTACCCTCCCCTCAATGACCCCTCCCCCGCGGGAGGACAAAAGGCTTATTGGGGAAACGGGCATGGAAGGAACGGAGGAGGGCGGGAGCATGAACATCAGAGGAGGGAACCCATGAACGCCCCTCTGGACCGTAGCTCCTCTAGTGAACCAAATACTGTACGCGGCCCCTGGACAATAATGTCAATAATGCTGCTGACTTCATACTCCTCATGGTTGTCAACAAAGATAGGGTGGGGACGAGGCGACACAGTGGTAAACCGATTACAAACCAGTGGTTTCAAGAGGGAGACATGAAAAACATTGGAGATGCGCATTGCAGGAGGATTTCCCCTAATTTTAATTGCTAGTGGTTCGATAAAGAGTGCGAAGAGGAGGGGGGATAAGGGGCAACACTGTCTGGTATCCTGATAGTCTAATATGAGCTTCAGGCGTGGAATATAATGTAAATATTGCATCATGAAATAAGCCCGTAATCCCAAATTTTGTTAGGATGGCATGTATGTAATCCCAATTTATTCTGTTGAATGCCTTCTCTGCGTCCAAGGAAAGAAACAGAGAAGGCATTTCGTTAATAGTCACTAAATTTAGTAAGTCAATTATTTTGCGAATGTTGTCTGGGGCTTCCCTATGTTTAATGAACCCAACTTGGTCCGTGTGTATTAATTTTGTGATGGGGGCAGTCAATCTATTAGCTAAAATTTTGGTAAATAATTTGATATCTTGATTTATTAGGGATATGGGCCTATAGTTTTGGCAGTATTGCTTGCTTTTTCCAGGTTTCGGTATTATGGAGATCCTTGCCATAAGTATATCAGGGTGTATTTCTGTACCTTGCAAGATATAGTTAAATAGTTTAACAAGCTGCGGGGCTAAGATGCACTGAATGTCCTTATAAAAGGACCCTGCATTTTTTATGTCTTTTATAGCGAGCGATACCTCCTGCAATGTTATAGGGGCGTTCAATTAATCTCTATCTTCTTCCATTAATGTTTGAAGTTGACTAGATTTATCTTGCCCTGGTTTAGAAGAGGTAAAATTGTAGAGGTTATTGTTAAAATCAGCAAACACATTTGAAATAATTAATGGGTCATTTGTAACTATGTCATCTGTTTGTTAGATTTGTGGAACTGTGCTAGATCTGGTGATGTCTTTTAGTTTATTGGCTAGCATTTTATCTGATTTATTGCCGTATATGTAGTTTGATGGCTTGTATTGCCTCTTTATTCAAGATTTCATCAAGTTCGTTGTTTTTGAGCATTTTAATGATCTATTTGTGAGGATTTTGTATTGACCGAGAACAGAGTGTATCTATCTCTTTTTTTAAATTCTCAACTTTGGTTTTATTGCAAATTTTTAGTTTGTTGGACTCTGGGATTAGGAGACCACTAATAAAGGTTTTAAGTGTTCCCCATATATATATATATATATATATATATATATATATATATATATATATATTGGATTTGAGGTGGTGCTTTTATTAATGGTGAGAAATTCAGTGATATCTTGTTGGAGTTTCTGAAGAAGTATTTTGTCTTGTTAAACACTGGGATGAAGGGACCATTCCTTAATTGTACTCAGATTTGTCAGTCCTGTAAGTGTAATTTCTACCATGGCGTGATCTGACCAGGGACAATTAGTGATTTTTGCTGTGTTTACTAGGGGCAGCATAATTTGACTAACTATTAGATAGTCTATTCTCTAGTGGGTGTTATAAACTGGGAAATAATAAGTGTAGTCTTGTGTACCCCTGTTAAGAGCTCCCCAACAGTCTATCAAATTGTGGTCTAAGAGAAAATCTCTTAGTAGCTGTTGAGATACTTTATGTCCACCTTGTTTGGTATTGTCTTTCAATATTCTATCCAATTTGTTATCTAGTGTCATGTTGAATTCTCCTCCGGCAATAGTTTTATATCTATTCCACTGTGTAAGTTGTTTACTAAGTTTAGTCATAAATGGGGCTTGATTATCGTTAGGTGTGTATACATTGACTATTAATATAGGGTTATTCTGAATTAGTCCTCTAACTATTTTTATCACTTCTTCTTCTTTGAAATGTAAGGAGGCGTGAAGGAGGGACACGCCACATTTTTTTCTTATTGCTGATTGCATGATATTGTATAGGGTAAGTTTTTTTGTCCCAGTATGCATGAGTGTAGTGTGTAGTGAAGTGTGTTTCTTACAACATGACTATGTGTGCATTAGCCAATTTGTATTCTAGAATAGCTTTTTTTCTTTTTATCTTTGAGTTCAGGCCCCTGACATTGTGGGAGATTACTTTAATCTTCCTGAGGTAGTAAGGGGTATGAAATTAGCATAAAATGTTCAAGTAAAGTTAAATTATATAGCTTTAAATAGGTATCTAAGTGAGAGTTAGGACCAGGGAGTCAGGTATTGAGTAAGATCACAACTTTAAGAATGTACATAGCTAGAAAATAATAAAATAGGCAAAAGAACTGGATTTCCAGCCCAAGCGTAAAGGGAATAAATTGTGGAATACAACATTGTGAACTTAACATTCAACTTAAACAACAGTCTATGAATACAACAGCTACATAAACTTTGAAATAATGCAACAATTATGGGGGGGTGAGGGAGAAACAAGTTGGGGGGAAAGGGGTAGGTAAAAAGGATAAAGGAGGGGAATTAAAGGGTTGAAGAACGAGGTAGTATAAGACCTCATATATTCATGTATCGGACTCTAATGGAATAGAGAAAAACATAAGTCATTTTCATTATATCCAGGAATATGACCTTAAAGGGACATGAAACCCAAATTTTTTCTTTCGGGATTTAGAAAGAGTATGCAATTTTAAACAACTTTCTAATTTACTTCTATTATCTAACGGTTAGATTTAGAGTTGGGCGGTAGCCGTCAAAACCAGCGTTAGAGGCTCCTAACGCTGGTTTTTACCGCCCTCTGGTATTTGGAGTCAGTCAGGAAAGGATCTAACGCTCACTTTGCAGCCGCGACTTTTCCATACCGCAGATCCCCCTACGCCATTTGCGTATCCTATCTTTTCAATGGGATCTTTCTAACGCCGGTATTTAGAGTCGTGGCTGAAGTGAGCGTTAGAAATCTAACGACAAAACTCCAGCTGCAGAAAAAAGTCAGTAGTTAAGAGCTTTCTGGGCTAACGCCGGTTTATAAAGCTCTTAACTACTGTGCTCTAAAGTACACTAACACCCATAAACTACCTATGTACCCCTAAACCGAGGTCCCCCCACATCGCCGCCACTCTATTAAAATTTTTTAACCCCTAATCTGCCGACCGCACACCGCTGCCACCTACGTTATCCCTATGAACCCCTAATCTGCTGCCCCTAACACTGCCGACCCCTATATTATATTTATTAACCCCTAATATGCCGCCCCCAACGTCGCCGCTACCTACCTACACTTATTAACCCCTAATCTGCCGACCGGACCGCACCGCTATTATAATAAAGTTATTAACCCCAAATCCGCCTCACTCCCGCCTCAATAACCCTATAATAAATAGTATTAACCCCTAATCTGCCCTCCCTAACATCGCCAACACCTAACTTCAAGTATTAATCCCTAATCTGCCGATCGGAGCTCACAGCTACTCTAATACATTTTTTAACCCCTAAAGCTAATTCTAACCCTAACCCTAACACCCCCCTAAGTTAAATATAATTTTATTCTAACTAAATAAATTATTCCTATTTAAAGCTAAATACTTACCTGTAAAATAAACCCTAATATAGCTACAATATAAATTATAATTATATTGTAGCTATTTTAGGATTAATATTTATTTTACAGGCAACTTTGTATTTATTTTAACCAGGTACAATAGCTATTAAATAGTTAATAACTATTTAATAGTTACCTAGTTAAAATAATTACAAAATTACCTGTAAAATAAATCCTAACCTAAGTTACAATTAAACCTATCACTACACTATCAAAAAATAAATTAAATAAACAACCTACAATTATCTACAATTAAACCTAACACTACACTATCAATAAATTAATTATATACAATACCTACAAATAAATACAATTAAATAAACTAACTAAAGTACAAAAAATAAAAAAGAACTAAGTTACAAAAAATAAAAAAATATTTACAAACATTAGAAAAATATTACAACAATTTTAAACTAATTACACCTACTCTAAGCCCCCTAATAAAAAAAAAGCTATTTTACCTTACCAGCCCAGAAAAGGGCCCTTTGCGGGGCATGCCCCAAAGAATTCAGCTCTTTTGCCTGTAAAAAAATAACATACAATACCCCCCACCAACATTACAACCCACCACCCACATACCCCTAATCTAACCCAAACCCCCCTTAAATAAACCTAACACTAAGCCCCTGAAGATCTCCCTACCTTGTCTTCACCACACCGGGTCCCGATCTGTCCAGAAGAGCCTCCGATGTCTTGATCCAAGCCCAAGCGGGGGGCTGAAGAGTGACGTCCATCCTCGGGCTGAAGTCTGGATCCAAGCGGCGGCTGAAGTCTTGATCCAAGCGGCGCTGAAGAAGTCCATCATCGGGATGAAGTCTTCTATGAAGCAGCATCTTCAATCTTCTTTCTTCCGGAGCCATCATCTTCCAGCCGACGCGGAACATCCTCTTCTACCGACGCCTACTCGCCGAATGACGGTTCCTTTAAATGACGTCATCCAAGATGGCGTCCGTCGAATTCCGATTGGCTGATAGGATTCTTGCCCGATGATGGATTTCTTCAGCCGCCGCTTGGATCCAGACTTCAGCCCGAGGATGGACGTCACTCTTCAGCCCCCCGCTTGGGCTTGGATCAAGACATCAGAGGCTCTTCTGGACAGATCGGGACCCGGTGTGGTAAAGACAAGGTAGGGAGATCTTCAGGGGCTTAGTGTTAGGTTTATTTAAGGGGGGTTTGGGTTAGATTAGGGGTATGTGGGTGGTGGGTTGTAATGTTGGGGGGGGGTATTGTATGTTTTTTTTTTTACAGGCAAAAGAGCTGAATTCTTTGGGGCATGCCCTGCAAAGGGCCCTTTTCAGGGCTGGTAAGGTAAAAGAGCTTTTCTATTTTAATTTTAGAATAGGGTAGGGCATTTTTTTATTTTGGGGGGCTTTGTTATTTTATTAGGGGGCTTAGAGTAGGTGTAATTAGTTTAAAATTGTTGTAATATTTTTCTAATGTTTGTAAATATTTTTTTATTTTTTGTAACTTAGTTCTTTTTTATTTTTTGTACTTTAGTTAGTTTATTTAATTGTATTTATTTGTAGGTATTGTATTTAATTAATTTATTGATAGTGTAGTGTTAGGTTTAATTGTAGATAATTGTAGGTATTTTATTTAAGTAATTTATTGATAGTGTAGTGTTAGGTTTAATTGTAGATAATTGAAGGTATTTTATTTAATTAATTTATTGATAGTGTAGTGTTTGCTTTAATTGTAACTTAGGTTAGGATTTATTTTACAGGTAATTTTGTAATTATTTTAACTAGGTAACTATTAAATAGTTATTAACTATTTAATAGCTATTGTACCTGGTTAAAATAAATACAAAGTTGCCTGTAAAATAAATATTAATCCTAAAATAGCTACAATATAATTATAATTTATATTGTAGCTATATTAGGGTTTATTTTACAGGTAAGTATTTAGATTTAAATATGAATAATTTATTTAATAAGAGTTAATTTATTTCGTTAGAATAAAATTATATTTAACTTAGGGGGGTGTTAGGGTTAGGGTTAGAATTAGCTTTAGGGGTTAAAAAATTTATTAGAGTAGCGGTGAGCTCCGATCGGCAGATTAGGGGTTAATACTTGAAGTTAGGTGTCGGCGATGTTAGGGAGGGCAGATTAGGGGTTAATACTATTTATTATAGGGTTATTGAGGCGGGAGTGAGGCGGATTAGGGGTTAATAACTTTATTATAATAGCGGCGCGGTCCGGTCGGCAGATTATTGGTTAATAAGTGTAGGTAGGTAGCGGCGACGTTGGGGGCGGCATATTAGGGGTTAATAAATATAATATAGGGGTCGGCGGTGTTAGGGGCAGCAGATTAGGGGTTCATAGGGATAACGTAGGTGGCAGCGGTGTGCGGTCGGCAGATTAGGGGTTAATAATAAAATGCAGGGGTCAGCGATAGCTGGGGCGGCATATTAGGGGTTAATAAATATAATATAGGGGTCGGCGGTGTTAGGGGCAGCAGATTAGGGGTACATAGCTATAATGTAGCTTGCGGTGGTGTACGGAGCGGCAGATTAGGGGTTAATAATAAAGTGCAGGGGTCAGCGATAGCGGGGGCGGCAGATTAGGGGTTAATAAGTGTAAGGTTAGGGGTGTTTAGACTCGGGGTATATGTTAGGGTGTTAGGTGCAGACTTAGGAAGTGTTTCCCCATAGGAAACAATGTAGCTGCGTTAGGAGCTGAACGCTGCTTTTTTGCAGGTGTTAAGTTTTTTTTCAGCTCAAACAGCCCCATTGTTTCCTATGGGGGAATCGTGCACGAGCACGTTTTTAAAGCTGGCCGCGTCCGTAAGCAACGCTGGTATTTAGAGTTGCAGTGGCGGTAAATATGCTCTATGCTCCCTTTTTGGAGCCTAACGCAGCCATTCTCTGAACTCTAAATACCAGGGGTATTTAAAAGGTGTGGGGGAAAAAAAGCATGCATAGCTAACGCACCCCTTTGGCCACAGAACTCTAAATCTAGCCGTAAATTTCTTAATTCTCTTAACATACTTTGCTGAAAAGCATTACTAGATAGGCTCAGTAGCTGCTTGTTGGTTGCTGCACATAGATGCCTCGTGTGATTGGCTACCCCATGTGCATTGCTATTTCTTCAATAAAGGATATCTAAATAATGAAGCAAATTAGATAATAGAAGTAAATTGAAATGTTTAAAATTGTATTCTCTACTTGAATCATGAAAAAAAATGGTTTTAGTGTCCCTTTAATTACAGAGTATAGTAATTTGGCCAATATCGTTTCTGGGTGGAGATCTGGATTCAGTGGAGGAGTCGGAGCTTGGTTTAGCTTTTTGGGTCTCCCATTTTTCCTATGGGAATACAGTCCAGATTAAAGGATTTTCTTTGTTGTTTTGGCAAACTGGTATCTCTGAAGATTCTTGGGATATTCATAGGTGGGTTAGTAGAGCTAGTTCCTCTTCCACCGATGAGCATGAATGGGTATTATTCTGATAGTTGAAAATCAGTTTAAAGGGAAAGTTCCATCTATACCTGATGTTTGCTTTGATGAGTGTTTGCACAACTGGTTTCATCTCTCTCCTTCTGCGTAAAGTTGTTGGCGAAAGATCAGTGAAGATCTGGATGTCATGTCCCTCAAAGTTAATGTTGCTGCTTTCAGGATTAATTATTTCACATGAAAGTAGTGCAATTTAACGATGATATCTCTGGTCATGGATTGAGCTGGTTTGGTTAATTCTCTATGTACTCTGTCCATGAGTAACATAGAAATGTCTGTGTCTGGAATTAACTGATGGAACAATTTAACCCAAAATACATTAGATTTGCCAAACAGAGAACTACTGTCACAAGTAAAAACCTTCTGCCAAGACAAATTCAAAACAAAGCTTTCTGAGCTCGAACAAGATAATAAAAAGATATCTTCTTGTTGATTTTTGTAATCCTCTGGTAGATTTTTGATTCTTAGGTTTGAGCGAAAGAGACCTATTTTCCAGGTCTTCTACCTGATCTTCTAACTTCTTAATGTAGATGGAGTGGTCTAGAAAAGTATGTTGTAATTCTGGGATTTCTTCAGTGATGTCATCTAATTTGTCTTCAATTTCTGAAGTTCTGCTTCCAATTTGTTTTAATATCTTGTTTGAGCTCAGAAAGCTCTTTTTTTAATTCTTCTTGGTAGGTTTTTTATTTGTGACAGTAGTTCTCTGTTTGGTAAATCTAATGTATTTTGGGTTAAGTTGTCTTTTGGTTCTGGAGGTGGAGTTTCTTCAATGGATAACATAGTTTTATCTATTGATTTCTGCTTCATTTGGGCTCTTGATAAACAATCCTTTACTGATTGACTTTTGTTTTTCATATTGAGGCCGCTCTTCAATTTCTATGAAGCTATGGGTAGGAACTATGACAAGAATATGATAAGGTACTTAAGAGGGACCTAAGTATCTGAAAGTATGAAACTATATTCTAGAGTTCTGGATATTTAGGTCTTACACTAGGGAATTAAATGGTTCAGGTTAAAGTTGCTGCTCGTCACTCTGATATAATTTTAAGCAATATAGCTGGGCTGAGCAGTCAAATTCCACTGGATGACAAGCTTATAGCCAAGTCTCTATGTTTTACCCCTTTTGGAGAAAGTCAGGTCCTATGTCCTATGACAGGTATTTACCTCTAATTATCTTCCTATTCTTATCCTGACCCTGCACCAAATTGGCTTTTGGGCCAAGGTAGGAAGTAATATGATGTTGACTAGGAAAAGAGAGGACGACGGCACTACTGATGCTGTGTTCCTAATATTGTTGGTGTCTCATGTGTATTAAATATACACGTGGAGACAATATATATATAATTTTTAAGGAACTTAGGTGCTGTACATTAGAAGACAACAACCAGAGAAGCACAATTGCTTAACGCAATTGAAAAGAATGTACTTGCATAGCACTCAACAGCATATTTTTGGCTAAGTACCATAGGTGAAAAGAGCCCGTAGAAGGCTAATTTAAAACTTAACTTTTATTAACTTCTTATAAAATTCAAAATGGTTAAAAATATCAGCAGGTGTGACCCGGAACGAATGAGATTTCAAGGGAGTGAAAACATGAACCTCCCTAATCCCAATGTGTTTAATATTGATACCTCTATATGGTCTCCTGAAGTACTACCCTGTGCCTCAGGATAAAGTGGATGAAGGTGAAAGTCAAATGTGTTATGAGAGTACCCCCGCTATCACTCTCTGTCTGAGTCAGGGGATCTCCACCTTACAATAACACCTTCCAAATTAAATTAAGAGGCATAGTTGTCTATAGGAGATGTGAGCTAGCCACAAATATGATGCTATTGGATTGGCTAATGAATACCCAGATAGGTAGAGTACTCCTATTATTAGTTAATCTGTGATTGCTGATAGAATTCAGCATCTCATGTCTTCTATTTTAACTTGTATACTCTATTAAAGGTGGTACTAGGAATACCATTATCATGACTACCTATTTGTCTCCGTTTATTCAATTTGTATGACACTTGTGTAACTATTTGCCACTGGGAGGTGGATAAGATTAAAGTGGTTAGGTCTAAGAGACAGTATAAAGTATGGGCTGGACAGAGACTCTATCCAGCCCATACTTTATACTGTCTCTTAGACCTAACCACTTTAATCTTATCCACCTCCCAGTGGCAAATAGTTACACAAGTGTCATACAAATTGAATAAACTGAGACAAATAGGTAGTCATGATAATGGTATTCCTAGTACCACCTTTAATAGAGTATACAAGTTAAAATAGAAGACATGAGATGCTGAATTCTATCAGCAATCACAGATTAACTAATAATAGGAGTACTCTACCTATCTGGGTATTCATTAGTCAATCCAATAGCATCGTATTTGTGGCTAGCTCACATCTCCTATAGACAACTGTGCCTCTTAATTTAATTTGGAAGGTGTTATTGTAAGGTGGAGATCCCCTGACTCAGACAGAGAGTGATAGCGGGGGTACTCTCATAACACATTTGACTTTCACCTTCATCCACTTTATCCTGAGGCACAGGGTAGTACTTCAGGAGACCATATAGAGGTATCAATATTAAACACATTGGGATTAGGGAGGTTCATGTTTTCACTCCCTTGAAATCTCATTCGTTCCGGGTCACACCTGCTGATATTTTTAACCATTTTGAATTTTATAAGAAGTTAATAAAAGTTAAGTTTTAAATTAGCCTTCTACGGGCTCTTTTCACCTATGGTACTTAGCCAAAAATATGCTGTTGAGTGCTATGCAAGTACATTCTTTTCAATTGCGTTAAGCAATTGTGCTTCTCAGGAAGTAATATGATGTTGTATGAGAGGAGTAAATTGTAAGCTGAGGTACTCTGAGTTCTCTAAGTAAGGAGGCAATTAAATAATCATTCAATGGGACTAAGTGAACTGATGGACATTAACCCTGAAAGGGGAGGAACTGTTTGCCATCTTTTATTTATCTGACTCCAAATGCTTTGTGGGCTCTGCAATTGTCTCTGTGTATCTTCTAGTGTGATCCTGCAGTAGCACTGATTTAAGTGAGCTTTATATGTGGTGCCTTCAGTTTAATTTCTGCATCACTAGGTTTGCTAGGTATTAGCTCGGGAGACATAGTACTCCAAAATGGTGCTTTCCCGTCAAGTAAGTATATAAAGAGTTTCGGCTTTTCTCAAAGTGTTGTTTATTTATTTAGGTAAGGGTATTTATGTTTTTAGTGGCCCCGCTATGAATTTAGGTGCTTTTGTATACCACCTTATTTTATCTGCAGTCTGCCCAAGTTAGCGGTATTTCAAAGTCACTCCGCTTACCTTCCACTCTTTATGTGTTCCCCGGAGCAGAGCCCCAACCCTCCATGGGAACACTCTCAGCGGCCAGCTGGTTCAGTATTCTTCTTGAGATTTGTAGTAAGTCTTTTGTTGCTTACGGGTATATCGCCTTTTACAAGAAAAAGATGATTACTAAAAAGCTATGTTGATCAGAACCAATATCTGTAACCAAAAGGTTCTGTTAGGGAGAAACACTCAATGGTCTTAAGCCATAATCCAACCAAGATAGTCCTCTGTAATGTGTTTAGTGTATGCTATTAGCCCCTGTGTGAACCAGGCACTACAGACAGGCTGTATTTGGTTGGGAACGAAATAGTAGTGATGTCCCTTTATGCAGTAATTAAGCTTTGCATGTATAAGCTCTTGAGGTAAATCCCACAATGTAAGATGCAAATAGGTATAAAACATATAAGGAAAGTTTACTTGTTTTTCACTCACCCAAAGATGACTTCAGGCTTTAATAATATGCTGTAAAGTTCCTTACATGTGCAAAGCGTGTTGTCCTCCTCTGTCACCGTGTATGCGTTACCTTGTTTTACCGACCTCTCAATGCCAATATGGCTGCAATACACCTGGGGGAGACATGCTGAACTGGTGACGTCACCAGAAGCGGACAGGAGTTGCCTTTGCTCCAGAATTAGAAACAACAAAGAAAAGTCCAAGAACAAGGAGGAAAGGTAAAACTTGACTTTTATTTTGTATTCTTTAAAACAAAGTATTCACCAAAAGAGTCATTGGTATCAACAGGTCATGAATGACGGTCTGATTCAGGACCTGTTGATACCAGTGACTCTTTTGGGGAATACTTTGTTTTAAAGAATACAAAATAAAAGTCAAGTTTTACCTTTCCTCCTTGTTCTTGGACTTTTCTTCATTATATCACCTTTTAGCCACGTGGGTGTTATAGTGGTAGTCAGTTGCGCTCTGTCCCATAGGCCTGTATGTTACGATCCACTTCCTTTGTTGAATCTGTCTCTGATGGATCCGTGTGCCGTTTGTCTACCTCTGGACAAGTGCAATGACCCAAAATAAGGTGTTTGCTCAAAACAAAGTGATAGACAAACCACTTTTAACATTAAATCTGACCGGAGCTCTGACACCCCCTCTGAGATATTGTTTAATATGTATAAGATTGCAATGTGAAATATTTTCATTATCTCCATAGTTAAACATATATCTATACAAATAAATCCATGCTTCTCTATGTATGTGTATGTATGTCAATGTAAAATCCCTTTGTCTGCTTTTTTTTTGTAACACCCAAGATCTCCTACCTTTGAGCCCTTATAACTTTTGTGTGCAATATATTTTTCAAATAATTTTTTATAGACAGTGTTAATATGAGTGTAAGGATTGTTGTGTAAAGGCGATTGCTCGTGCGCAGTCACAGTTTTTCTAGACTTGCTATATCTGTGCAATGAAAATTGATTGTGAAAAGACCATATCGTGCGCGGAAAACTCATACCGCGTGACTTGTAATCTTGCCCTATGTGAAGAACATAGGAATGTAAAATATGCGTTTATATACATTTTTTTTAAATCCTTTTAAAATAAAAATATTACATATTGGGGGGGGCAGAGCCAGCGCTCAAAGGAGATGGCTGCATGTCTGTGAGCTCCGGTCTTCCTAAAAGGCTAAAATACGGTTAAATGCCGGTGTATATGAGCTAAGCTACTTTGAAACGCAGCCTTATCGAATCTAGAGCAGCACCTCTGATCGGGACTTACTCCGGACGGTTATCATGTCAGCGGGAAACCCCGTTATGCAGTGAGGCCTATGTAATGCCTAAGCGCCTTGTGAGTAAAACGCTCCTAGCTGCCAGTGAGAAATGATGCCGGAGAGAATTTGTTTGGAGACCCGGGGGCAGCTGTAAAGGCAGTATTCAAACGGCAGAGACCTGAGGTAGGTGTACTTCGGAACTACTTAGCCCAAGCGAGGGTCCGGAGTGAGAACCAGTATAACTGACGTGGAGGCCAGCCGCCATTACACGCAGCACACATAACACTGTGGCCTTACGGATCTCCTTAGTAAGCAGCTAACTCCATTACGGAGCTAAGCAGGGGGAATTGTTGGTCACCAGTGAGAATGGGATATATCACACACCTCACGGACACTAAATCTGTCAATGTATGCCATCCAGCCTAGGGTTAAGCAAGTAGCACCAGACCCATAGCGGAGGATAATTCCATTATTAAAGGGAGAAGAGCAACTAAGAGCATAGCTCCCATAGCAGTTCAACTTTGGTTCCTGCAACTGTCTGCAGCTAACGCTGTATATTATATAATAAGGAATTAATACAGGACTATCCATCTCTCATTCTAGAAGTTAAAATGTCTCCCAAAAAAGGCGGTAAGCAAGACAAAAGCAACAAGAAGCAAACATTGGCACACTCCTCTGTAAATAATTTTTTTAAGCATGTAAGCACACCTGGTAAGGTGCTGACAACCACAAATGAAGCAGAGCAGAGGGAGAGAACCCAGAATCCGCTATCTAAGTTCCTAAGGCCCTGCTAGATTCCCTACCCTCTAAGAAAGACATTTCAAACCTAATAGGCCAAGTAAAACAATGCATCAGAGAAGAAATCTCCGAAATTAAAAAAGATCTTGCAGACATGGGCCAGAGGGTAGAAAAGTTAGAAGATAGCAACGACCAGTGTTCCCTCTAAGGCCAGTTTTGTGTGCGGCCCAGCAGTGAAACAGTTAATTAGGTAACCACACCCTGCAATTAGCAAACACTGCACAATGCAGATGGCAAGGTATGGTTTTCTTGTTAACTGTTTCACTGCTGGGCTGCACACAAAACTGTTCTTAGAGGGAACACTGGCAACGACCTTATTGACTCAAATATAGATTTTCTCAGATCTAAAGTGGCCTCTCAAGACGATTTACTCCTACAAATGGAGAATAAACTAGACGACCTGGAGAATCGCAATAGTCGCAGTAACATCAGAGTCAGAGGAATCCCGGAAACCGTCTCGCCATCTGATCTGGAAGATTATCTGCAGGGTCTGTTTACACTTCTTCTAGGAGTTGATTCTGAAGCTACTATTGCCCTGGACAGATTCCACAGGGCCTTGAGGGCGAAACCTCTGGGCGATCAGCCCCCAAGAGACGTTATCGTCAAGGTCACAAGGTACCAAATTAAAGAAGAAATAATGAAAAAAGCAAGACAGAAATTCCCCCTTAAATACAGGGCCGAGTCCATCCAACTGTATGAAGATTTGACCCCAAGAACGTTACAGAAGAGGCGAGAATTTAGATTCTTCACCACCACATTAAGGCAACGCAACATCCCTTACAGATGGGGACACCCCTTTAACCTGCAAATTCCATGGAAAGGAAAGAGACTCATATGCCACACTACAGAGGATATCAAACAGATTTGTAAAGATCTGGGCATTGTTACCCCAATACAACAAGAAGAGGTACGTGGAGATAGAATGGAAACACCCTGCACTGCACCACCACTTCCCAAGAGAACGGAATGGAGGAAGATTCCAGCAAAACCTGTAAATAAAGACAATCAAAGACTTGATACTGCTGATGCACCAGGAAAGTGAACTTTTCTTGATGGGATATAACTTGCATTTAAGTTTACTTGTGGGGTATAGGCTGCTATTGATGCAGTGACAGTTATACCACAAAGAGGCCGTCCGCCTTGGTCTACCCCGTGAATTTTGTGGGGGTGCACTATGGTGAGATGAGCCCAAAGAAAACACCTGGCAGGGGAAGTTCTCCCTAAATGACTGCTCAGAGGTATCTGTAGAAAACGAGGGGCAAGGTAAGACATCTAACCAATATTTGTTTACCTCATGTGAATTGTATGATATCGGCTTAGTATAGACTCTTAAAATGCAAAATGTGGACAAGAGAGTGACTCATATAACCTTTCTGTTTATAATGTATAGTTGTCCAAATTATCTAATCTATGCAATTAAGTATAAGATGACATACGCTTACGCAATCTTAGGTATGCAATATGTAACTGACAACCTATGCTCTATGCTTACATCCGCTATTTAAAATTAGAAGCCCAATAGGGGTTTTTGTGTTCCCCTTCTTTTTCGGTTTAAAGGGAAAGAGAAAAAACATGCTAGTTACTGTTTTTGTTAGTTGCACCAGTTGTGCATTGTTTTTACTGTTCAAATTCTACTTTGTTTATTTTGAGATATGCTGCCATTGGGTCTACCCCAGCCTGAGGAGGGTATGTGGGGATGGGATTAACGCTGCAACACTGATACTACAGATGTACAGGTTTAGATATCTCAGAGTAAAGACACAAAATATAAGATGACAAAAGTTGACACACCCACTATACATATCATCACCCAAAATGTGAAGGGCCTTAACTGCCCCAATAAAAGGGCTTTGGCTATGAGGGACTTGAGTAGGAGAGGAGGGAAGATCATTTTATTACAAGAAACACATTTTAAAACAGGAAGGGTGCCTAGGTATATTTCCTCCCAATTTCCACAACATTTCCACTGCACGAATGCCAATAAGAAAATTAATGGTGTCGGTATTCTGATACATAAATCAATCCCATTTAAACTTCAAAAAAATAGACAAAGACAAGGAAGGAAGGTACTTGGGAATCATGGGCTTGATGTTTGGCAAGCCTGTGACCATTGTAAATTTGTATGCTCCCAATCTAGGACGGGGCCATTTTATTTCCCATATCTCAGACAGAATCTCTGATCTAGTTAAAGGCCCGCTGATTGTTACTGGTGACCTTAATATCCCTCTGGAGCCCGAATTAGATAGCTCCAATCCCAGCGTTAGGCAACATCAAAAAATGCTGCAATCCATATGGAGAGACATCAAAGCTCTGACACTTCATGATGCGTGGCGCTATGCTCACCCGTAGACCAGAGACTATACTTTTTTCTCAAACCCACAAAAAAGCTATTCAAGATTAGACTACATATTAGTGGACCATCTAGCGCTATCATTAATTAAACATGTAAATATTAAGAGAAGAGAGAGAAGAGGCGCCAAATGGTGTGTATCGTTTTGAATTCAGTAGGCCTTGCCCCCAAATAAAAACTACTTACAAAATTTCCAGCACTTGAGAAGTGCCACAAATGCCTTCTGAACTGTTAGCAGCCGTCCAGCTAGCTGATATGTATCAAAATTGCTTCTATACTGTGCTGTTCAAGACAAAAAACACAAAAGTGCCACAATAGTGTGTATCAGTGTGATCATTTGATATAGCGCAACAAATGAAATATACTCACAAGATGTAGGGCACTTGAGAAGTGCCACAAAAGCCTCCTGGACACTTGTCAGCTGTCCATGATCACACTGATACACACTATTGTGGCACTTTTGTGTTTTTTGTCTTGAACAGCACAGTATAGAAGCAATTTTGATACATATCAGCTAGCTGGACGGCTGCTAACAGTTCAGAAGGCATTTGTGGCACTTCTCAAGTGCTGGAAATTTTGTAAGTAGTTTTTATTTGGGGGCAAGGCCTACTGAATTCAAAACGATACACACCATTTGGCGCCTCTTCTCTCTCTTCTCTTTTTGAACAGAACCTGTGACGGCCAACACCTTTCTGGAATGAGATTGCTGCCTGGAGATTACAAACACCTCTGAGAGTGTGGACTATCTTATTATACATTGTTAGAGAGATAGTTTATTCATTACAACAAACTATATCATACTCAAATCCTCTTAACTGAACAAGTTATACATCTATTTGTAGGTTATCAATACTGTTCTTGTTGTATCAATGCCAATAGTAACAACTTTTCTATGACAATTTTACAGCACATTATACACCAATACTGGCGGATTATTACTAGTATTTGAGGGCGCCTCTAATTTTATTTTCAATAATGTAAATATTAAACACACACGGCTAGATTTGGAGTTTTGTCGGTAACGACTCGAAAAACTAACGCCGGCTTTTTTCTGGCCGCACCATAAAAATAACTCTGGTATTGAGAGTCCACATAAAGGCTGCGTTAGGCTCCAAAAAAGGAGCGTAGAGCATTTTTAACGCAGCTTCAACTCTCGATACCAGAGTTGCTTACGCAAGCGGCCAGCCTCAAAAACGTGCTCGTGCACGATTCCCCCATAGGAAACAATGGGGCTGTTTGAGCTGAAAAAAAACCTAACACCTGCAAAAAAGCAGCGTTCAGCTCCTAACGCAGCCCCATTGTTTGCTATGCGGAAACACTTCCTACGTCTGCACCTAACACTCTAACATGTACTCCGAGTCTAAACACCCCTAACCTTACACTTATTAACCCCTAATCTGCCGCCCCCGCTATCGCTGACCCCTGCATATTATTATTAACCCCTAATCTGCCGCTCCGTAAACTGCCGCTACTTACATTATCCCTATGTACCCCTAATCTGCTGCCCCTAACACCGCCGACCCCTATATTATATTTATTAACCCCTAATCTGCCCCCCACAACGTCGCCTCCACCTGCCTACACTTATTAACCCCTAAGTCAGCCAATCAGATTGAGCTCGCATTCTATTGGCTGTTCCGATCAGCCAATAGAATGCGAGCTCAATCTGATTGGCTGATCGGATCAGCCAATCGGATTGAACTTGATTCTGATTGGCTGACTCCATCAGCCAATCAGAATATTCCTACCTTAATTCCGATTGGTTGATAGAATCCTATCAGCCAATCGGAATTCGAGGGAAAGCCATCTTGGATGACGTCATTTAAAGGAACCATCATTTGTCGTTCAGTCGTCGGCCAGGATGGATGTTCCGCGTCGGAGGTCTTCAGGATGCTGCCGCTTCGCTCCGGATGGATGCTGCTTGGATGAAGACTTCAATCGGATGGAAGACCTCTTCTGCCCCGCTTGGATGAAGACTTCAGCCGGATCATGGACCTCTTCAGCCCCCCGCTTGGGCTTGGATCAGGACATCGGAGGAGCTCTTCTGGACGGATCGGTGTGATACCCGGTGAGGTGAAGACAAGGTAGGATGATCTTCAGGGGCTTAGTGTTAGGTTTATTTAAGGGGGGTTTGGGTTAGATTAGGGGTATGTGGGTGGTGGGTTGTAATGTGGGGGGGGTATTGTATGTTTTTTTTTACAGGCAAAAGAGCTGAATTTCTTGGGGCATGCCCCGCAAAGGGCCCTGTTCAGGGCTGGTAAGGTAAAAGAGCTTTGAACTTTAGTAATTTAGAATAGGGTAGGGCATTTTTTTATTTTGGGGGGCTTTGTTATTTTATTAGGGGGGCTTAGAGTAGGTGTAATTAGTTTAAAATTGTTGTAATTTTTTTCTTATGTTTGTAAATATTTTTTTATTTTTTGTAACTTAGTTCTTTTTTATTTTTTGTACTTTAGCTAGTTTATTTAATTGTATTTATTTGTAGGAATTGTATTTAATTAATTTATTGATAGTGTAGTGTTAGGTTAATTGTAGGTAATTGTAGGTAGTTTATTTAATTAATTTATTGATAGTGTAGTGTTAGGTTTAATTGTAACTTAGGTTAGGATTTATTTTACAGGTAATTTTGTAATTATTTTAACTATTTTAGCTATTAAATAGTTCTTAACTATTTAATAGCTATTGTACCTGGTTAAAATAAATACAAAGTTACCTGTAAAATAAATATTAATCCTAAAATAGCTATAATATAATTATAATTTATATTGTAGCTATATTAGGATTTATTTTACAGGTAAGTATTTAGCTTTAAATAGGAATAATTTATTTAATAAGAGTTAATTAATTTCGTTAGATTTAAATTATATTTAACTTAGGGGGGTGTTAGTGTTAGGGTTAGACTTAGCTTTAGGGGTTAATAACTTTATAATAATAGCGGTGCGGTCCGCTCGGCAGATTAGGGGTTAATAAGTGTAGGCAGGTGGAGGCGACGTTGAGGGGGGCAGATTAGGGGTTAATAAATATAATATAGGGGTCGGCGGTGTTAGGGGCAGCAGATTCGGGGTACATAAGTATAACGTAGGTGGCGGTCGGCAGATTAGGGGTAAAAAAAATTTAATCGAGTGTCGGCGATGTGGGGGGACCTCGGTTTAGGGGTACATAGGTAGTTTATGGGTGTTAGTGTACTTTAGAGTACAGTAGTTAAGAGCTTTATAAACCGGCGTTAGCCCAGAAAGCTCTTAACTACTGACTTTTTTCCTGCGGCTGGAGTTTTGTCGTTAGATGTCTAACGCTCACTTCAGACACGACTCTAAATACCGGAGCTAGAAAGATCCCATTGAAAAGATAGGATACGCAATTGACGTAAGGGGATCTGCGGTATGGAAAAGTCGCGGCTGAAAAGTGAGCGTTAGACCCTATTTTGAGTGACTCCAAATACCGGAGGTAGCCTAAAACCAGCGTTAGGAGCCTCTAACGCTGGTTTTCACGGCTAACGCCAAACTCCAAATCTAGGCCACAGTATGGTCTGACCACTCTTTAGTGGAATGTGTGATGACATGGCCTTCTGCCCCCAACAAACCTTTTTATTGGCGCCTAGATAACCAGTTGTTAGCAGATTCAAAAGTAGTAGACTCATTTGCGGAGTATCTGGACACTTACTTCACTATAAATAATACACCAGACATTAGTCCCACTATACTATGGGAAGCACACAAAGCCTATATTAGAGGCGAGTTTATTAAATTACAAGCTTCTAAACGCAAACAATCCCTTAGAGACTATGTTAAACTAGCACAAGAGGTGTCCGAGGCTGATATGCTGCTGAAACTCAGCCCTGGAGACCAGGTACTAGCTAAGGACTTACAAGAAAAGAGGGAAAACTTAAATAAGCATCTACAACTTGAATCACAAAGATGCCAACTTTTTGTGCAACAAATAGATCGGGGAAACTTTTGGCGAGGGCGCTAAGGAAACAACATGCCAGCTCTTATATTCACTCTCTTAAGACACCACCCAACACTGTTATTGAGGATACAAAATCCATCGGGGATTCCTTTAGAAAATTTTATCACAGACTATATAACCTGTTCCCCAATAGATCGTCAACTTTGCATCAGGCAGAGTGCGGAAAATGTTTAGAAGGCATAAACCTTCCTAAACTTTCGGAAGACGAGGTAGCCTTGCTGGAAGCCCAGGTCTCCAGTAGGGAGATTTTGGAAGCCATTAAGGAATTGAAGCCGGAAAAAGCCCCAGGCCCGGATGGCCTCAGCAATAGATACTATAAACTTTTCAAAACCCAACTTACCCCACACTTACTCAATTTGTTCAATCAGATATCGGAATCGGTAGTTTTTCCTGAGACAATGCTACAGGCCCATATATCAGTCTTACCCAAACCTGCCAAAAAAACAGAAACCCCGGCCAATTTCAGGCCAATATCTTTACTAAACGTGGATCTCAAACTGTATTCCAAAATCTTAGCCAATAGAATAAACAGAGTTCTCCCAAAATTTATACACCATGATCAGGTTGGGTTTGTCCCACAAAGAGAGGCCAAAGATAATGTATGTAGAGTACTAAATTTGATGGAATATATTAAAAAACATAAAATCCCCACAATATATCTTTCAACCGATGCTGAAAAAGCTTTTGATAGATTAGATTGGACCTTCCTATTAATGACCCTAAAAGAACTTGGCTTCCCCACGAAAATTATTGAAAACATTTTTGCCCTATACTCCACTCCATCGGCCCAAATACGGGTAAATGGGGTTTTGACTGATCACCTAGAAATTCGGAACGGAATGAGGCAGGGCTGCCCGCTTTCTCCCATTCTCTTCATATTATCTTTGGAACCACTGGCCATAAAATTACGTGAACACGCTAGAATAAAGGGTATTACTATACAGGAGCAGACGTATAAGCTGGCAATGTTTGCCGATGATATACTTATGACATTAACAGACCCATTACAGTCCCTCCCAAGCGTTCAAGAAGAGTTGGAGAGATACAGGGTAGTTGCAAACTTTCTGATGCAAACAAATCAGAATTATACCTGATAAACCTCACAGACGCAGAACTATCGGCAATTAAATACAGATTCCCCTACGGAATACAGAGTCAGGTGTTGAAATACCTGGGGATTTCTCTTGTAAGGTGTATCCAGTCCACGGATCATCCATTACTTGTGGGATATTCTCATTCCCAACAGGAAGTTGCAAGAGGACACCCACAGCAGAGCTGTAATATAGCTCCTCCCCTAACTGTCATAGCCAGTCATTCTCTTGCAACTCTCAACAAGCTAGGATGTTGTAGGAGAGAGTGGTTAAATATTAGTTTATTTTCTTCAATCAAAAGTTTGTTATTTTTAAAAAGTACCAGAGTTGTGCTATTTTATCTCAGGCAGTAAATAGAAGAAGAATCTGCCTGAGGTTTCTATGATCTTAGCAGGTTGTAACTAAGATCCATTGCTGTTCTCACATATGTCTGAGGGGATTACACAGATGAGGTAACTTCAGCGAGAGAATGGCGTGCAGTTTATTCTGCTATCAGGTATGTGCAGTTATAATTTTTTCTAGAGATGGAAAACACTAGAAAATGCTGCTGATACCGGATTAATGTAAGTTAAGCCTGAATACAGTGATTTAATAACGACTGGTATCATGCTTACTCCCAGGGGTAATACCCTTATGATATTGCAATATAAAACGTTTGCTGGCATGTTTAATCGTTTTTATATATGCTTTGGTGATAAAACTTTATTGGGGCCTAGTTTTTTTCCACATGGCTGGCTTAAATTTTGACTAGAAACAGTTAACTGAGTCTTTCCACTGTTATAGTATAAAAGTTACAGTTGGTGCAGTTAAAATTACAAACTGTGACATCCAGCTTCCCTCAGGAGTCCCCTGTATGCTATAGGACATCTCTAAAGGGCTCAAAGACTTTCCAAAGTCGTTTATTGGGGAAGGTAGGACCACAGCTTGCTGTGGCAGTTGGTTGTGACTGTTAACCCCTTAATGACAAGTGACGTACCAGGTACGTCCTGCAAAAACTTGCAGTTAGTGACAATGGACGTACCTGGTACGTCACTTGTCTAAGAGAGTGCTGGAAGCGATCGCAATCGCTTCCAGCAGCTCTCAGGGTATTGCAGTGATGCCTCGATATTGAGGCATCCTGCAATACCCTTTAGAAAGCATCCGATGCAGAGAGAGCCACTCTGTGGCCCTCTCTGCACCGGTAGCGATGCGGCCGTTCGTTGGTGGGTGGGAGCTTACAGGGAGGAGGGTGGGCGGCCCATCGCTACCCGGCATCCGGTTCCTTCAAGTGTATTGTGCACGCCGGATGCCGGGAGCGTGCGGGGGGCTGCGTGCACGCGCGCGCGCGTGTGTGTGCGCGCGCGCGCAGCAATCACTGGCACTGCCACCAATGAATTTAGGTAAGGATCTGGATCTGGATCTGGGGGGGGTGGGGGGGGGGTGGTTGGGGCAGCTACACTTGATCAGGATCTGGATCTGGGGGGGGTGGTTGGGGCAGCTACACTACAGAAAAAATAAAACATGTCACAAAACAAAACACTTTTTTTGGGGGGGAAAACTGGGTACTGGCAGACAGCTGCCAGTACCCAAGATGGTGGCAATTAGGTAGGTGGGGAGGGTTAGAGAGGTGTTTGGGGGGGATCAGGGAGGTTGGGGGTTAAGGCAGGGGTCCATCACAGCTGAATAATTTAAAAAAACAAAAAACAAAAAAAAAACACCTTTTATTTTAGTACTGGCAGACTTTCTGCCAGTACTTAAGATGGCGGGGGACAATTGTGGGGTGGGGGAGGGAAGAGAGCTGTCTGGGAGGGATCAGGGGGTGGGATGTGTCAGGTGGGAGGTTGATCTCTACACTAAAGCTAAAATTAACCCTGCAAGCTCTCTACAAGCTACCTAATTAACCCCTTCACTGCTGGGCTTAATACAAGTGTGGTGCGCAGCAGCATTTAGTGGCCTCCTAATTGCCAAAAAGCAACGCCAAAGCCATATATGTCTGCTATTTATGAACAAAGGAGATCCCAGAGAAGCATTTACAACCATTTGTGCCATAATTGCACAAGCTGTTTGTAAATAATTTAAGTGAGAAACCTAAAATTGTGAAAAATGTCACTTTTTTTTTTATTTGCTCGCATTTGGCGGTGAAATGGTGGCATGAAATATACCAAAATGGGCCTAGATCAATACTTTGGGTTGTCTACTACACTACACTAAAGCTAAAATTAACCCTGCAAGGTCCCTACAAGATCCCTAATTAACCCCTTCACTGCTGGGCATAATACACGTGTGGTGCGCAGCTGCATTTAGCGGCCTTCTAATTACCAAAAAGCAACGCCAAAGCCATATATGTCTGCTATTTCTGAACAAAGGGGATCCCAGAGAAGCATTTACAACCATTTGTGCCATAATTGCACAAACTGTTTGTAAATAATTTCAGTGAGAAACCTAAAGTTTGTGACAAAATTTGTGAAAAAGTGAACAATTTTTTTTATTTGCTCGCATTTGGCAGTGAAATGGTGGCATGAAATATACCAAAATGGGCCTAGATCAATACTTTGGGTTGTCTTCTAAAAAAAAATATATACATGTCAAGGGATATTCAGGGATTCCGGACAGATATCAGTGTTCCAATGTAACTAGCGCTAATTTTGAAAAAAAGTGGTTTAGAAATAGCAAAGTTCTACTTGTACTTATTGCCCTATAACTTGCAAAAAAAGCAAACAACATGTAACCATTGGGTATTTCTAAACTCAGGACAAAATTTAGAAACTATTTAGCATGGGTGTTTTTTGGTGGTTGTAGATGTGTAACATATTTTGGAGGTCAAAGTTAGAAAAAGTGTGTTTTTTTCCATTTTTTCCTCATATTTTATATATTTTTTATATTAAATTATAAGATGTGATGAAAAAAATGGTATCTTTAGAAAGTCCATTTAATGGCGAGAAAAACGGTATATAATATGTGTGGGTACAGTAAATGAGTAAGAGGAAAATTACAGCTAAACACAAACACTGCAGAAATGTAAAAATAGCCATTGTCATTAAGGGTAAGAAAACTGAAAAATGGTCCGGTCATTAAGGGGTTAAAAAACGTCTATTTCGTTTTTTTGATCCGTTTTTTTAACTAAGGGGTTAATCATCCATTTGCAAGTGGATGCAATGCTCTGCTAGCCTATTACATACACTGTAAAAATTTGGTTTGATTTACTGCATTTTTTCACTGTTTTTCAAATTCTGACAAAATTTGTTTCTCTTAAAAGCACAGTACCGTTTTTTTATATTTGCTTGTTAACTTGATTTAAAGTGTTTTCCAAGCTTGCTAGTCTCATTGCTAGTCTGTATAAACATGCCTGACATAGAATAAACTCCTTGTTCATTATGTTTAAAAGCCATGGTGGAACCCCCTCTTAGAATGTGTACCAAATGTACTGATTTCATTTTATGCAATAAAGATCATATTCTGTTTTTAAAAAAATTATCACCAGAGGAATTTGACGAGGGGAAAGAAATGCCGACTAACTCTCCCCACGTGTCAGACCCTTTGACTCCCGCCCAAGGGACTCACGCTCAAATGGCGCCAAGTACATCTAGGGCGCCCATAGCGTTTACTTTACAAGACATGGCGGCAGTCATGGATAATACACTGTCAGCGGTATTAGCCAGACTACCTGAACTTAGAGGTTAGCGAGATAGCTCTGGGGTGAGACAAAATGCAGAACATACTGACGCTTTAAGAACCATGTCTGATACTGCCTCACAATATGCAGAAGCTGAGGAAGGAGAGCTTCAGTCAGTGGGTGATGTTAATGACTCAGGAAAGATACCTGATTCTAATATTTCTACATTTAAATTTAAGCTTGAACACCTCCGCGTGTTACTTAGGGAGGTTTTAGCTGATCTGAATGACTGTGATACCATTGCAGTGCCAGAGAAATTTTGTAGACTGGATAAATGCTTTGCAGTGCCGGTGTGTACTGATGTTTTTCCAATACCTAAAAGGTTTACAGAAATTATTAATAAGGAATGGGATAGACCAGGTGTGCCATTCTCTTCCCCTCCTATTTTTAGAAAAATGTTTTCCAATAGACGCCACCACACGGGACTTATGGCAGACAGTCCCTAAGGTGGAGGGAGCAGTTTCTACTCTAGCAAAGCGTACTACTATCCCTGTCGAGGACAGTTGTGCTTTTTTAGATCCAATGGATAAAAAATTAGAAGGTTACCTTAAGAAAATATTTATTCAACAAGGTTTTATCCTACAGCCCATTGCATGCATTGCCCCTGTCACTGCTGCTGCGGCGTACTGGTTTGAGTCTCTGGAAGAGGCTTTACAGGTAGCGACTCCATTGGATGACATATTTGGCAAACTTAGAGCACTTAAGCTAGCCAATTATTTTATTTCTGATGCCATTGTTCATTTGAATAAACTAACGGCTAAGAATTCTGGTTTTGCTATACAGGCGCGCAGAGCGCTATGGCTTAAATCATGGTCAGCTGACGTGACTTTAAAATCTAAGCTACTTAACATTCCCTTCAAGGGGCAGACCCTATTCGGGCCTGGATTGAAGGAGATTATTGCTGATATCACGGAAGGAAAAGGTTGTGCCCTTCCTCAGGACAGGTCCAAATCTAGGGCCAAACAGTCTAATTTTCGTGCCTTTCGAAACTTCAAGGCAGGTCCGGCATCAACTTCCTCTAATAATAAACAAGAGGGAACTTTTGCTCAATCCAAGACGGTCTGGAGACCAAACCAGACCTGGAAAAAAGGTAAGCAGGTCAAAAAGCCTGCTGCTGCCTCTAAGACAGCATGAAGGAACGACCCCCTATCCGGTAACGGATCTAGTAGGGGGCAGACTTTCACTCTTCGCCCAGGCGTGGGCAAGAGATGTTCAGGATCCCTGGGCGTTGGAAATTATATCCCAGGGATATCTTCTGGACTTCAAAGCTTCCCCCCCAAAAGGGAGATTTCACCTTTCACAATTATCTGCAAACCAGATAAAGAGAGAGGCATTCTTACACTGTGTACGAGACCTCCTAGTTTATGGGAGTCATCCATCCAGTTCCAAAGGAGGAACAGGAACAGGGTTTTTACTCAAATCTCTTTGTGGTTCCCAAAAAAGAGGGAACCTTCAGACCGATTTTGGATCTAAAGATCTTAAACAAATTCCTCAAAGTTCCGTCGTTCAAGATGGAAACTATTCTTACCATCCTACCACTGATCCAGGAGGGTCAATATATGACTACAGTGGATCTAAAGGATGCTTATCTTCACATTCCGATACACAAAGATCATCATCGGTTTCTCAGGTTTGCCTTTCAAGACAGGCATTACCAGTTGTAGCTCTTCCCTTTGGATTAGCTACAGCCCCAAGAATCTTTACAAAGGTTCTAGGGTCGCTTTTGGCAGTCCTAAGGCCGCGGGGCATAGCAGTAGCCCCTTATTTAGACGACATCCTGATACAGGCGTCAAACTTCCAAATTGCCAAGTCTCATACGGACGTAGTACTGGCATTTCTGAGGTCGCATGGGTGGAAAGTGAACGAGGAAAAGTGTTCTCTATCTCCACTCAAAAGAGTTTCCTTTCTAGGGACTCTGATAGATTCTGTAGAAATGAAAATTTACCTTGACGGAGTCCAGGTTATCAAAGCTTCTAAATTCCTGTCGGGTTATTCATTCCATTCCGCGCCCTTTGGTGGCTCAGTGTATGGAAGTAATCGGCTTAATGGTAGCAGCAATGGACATAGTGCCGTTTGCACGCTTACATCTCAGACCGCTGCAACTATGCAGGCTCAGTCAGTGGAGCGGGGATTACACAGATTTGGCCCCTCAACTGAATCTGGACCAAGAGACCAGGGATCCTCTTCCCTGGTGGCTATCTCGGGTCCATCTGTCCAAAGGTATGACCTTCGCAGGCCAGATTGGACTATTGTAACAACAAATGCCAGCCTTCTAGGTTGGGGTGCAGTCTGGAACTCCCTGAAGGCTCAGGGATCATGGACTCAGGAGGAGTCTCTCCTTCCAATAAATATTCTGGAACTAAGAGCGATATTCAAGGCTCTTCAGGTTTGGCCTCAGTTAGCAACTCTGAGGTACATCAGATTTCAGTCGGTCAACATCACGACTATAGCTTACATCAACCATTGAGGGGGAACAAGAAGTTCCCTAGAGATGTTAGAAGTTTCAAAAATAATTCACTGGGCAGAGATTCACTCTTGCCACCTATCAGCTATCCATATCCCAGGTGTAGAGCACTGGGAGGCGGATTTTCTAAGTCGTCAGACTTTTCATCCGGGAGAGTGGGAACTCCATCCGGAGGTATTTGCACAACTGATTCTCCGTTGGGGCAAACCAGAACTGGATCTCATGGCGTCTCGCCAGAACTCCAAGCTTCCGTGTTACGGATCCAGGTCCAGGGATACCAAGGCGACACTGATAGATACTCTAGCAGCGCCCTGGTCTTTCAACCTGGCTTATGTGTTTCCACCGTTTCCTCTGCTCCCTCGACTGATTGCCAAGATCAAGCAGGAGAGAGCATCGGTGATTCTGATAGCACCTGCATGGCCACGCAGGACCTGGTATGCAGATCTAGTGGACATGTCATCCTTTCCACCATGGTCTCTGCCTCTGAGACAGGACCTTTTACTTCAGGGTCCTTTCAACCATCCAAATCTAATTTCTCTGAGGCTGACTGCCTGGAGATTGAACGCTTGATTTTATCAAAGCATGGCTTCTCCGAGTCAGTTATTGATACCTTAATACAGGCACGAAAACCTGTCACCAGGAAAATTTACCATAAGGTATGGTGTAGATATCTTTATTGGTGTGAATCCAAGGGTTACTCATGGAGTAAGGTCAGGATTCCTAGGATTTTATCTTTTCTCCAAGAAGGTTTGGAAAAAGGATTGTCAGCTAGTTTCTTAAAGGGACAGATTTTTGCTTTGTCTATTCTTTTGCACTAGCGTCTGGCAGATGTTCCAGACGTTCAGGCATTTTGTCAGGCTTTAGTTTGAATAAAGCCTGTGTTTAAACCTGTTGCTCCACCATGGAGCTTAAACTTGGTTCTTAAGGTTCTTCAAGGAGTTCCGTTTGAACCTCTTCATTCCATAGATATCAAACTTCTATCTTGGAAAGTTCTTTTTTTTTTGGTAGCTATTTCCTCGACTCGTAGAGTCTCTGAGCTATTTGCCTTACAATGTGATTCTCCTTATCTGATTTTTCATACGGATAAGGTAGTCCTGCGTACCAAACCTGGGTTCTTACCTAAGGTGGTATCTAACAAGAATATCAATCAAGAGATTGTGGTTCCATCCTTGTGTTACACAATCTGGACGTGGTCCGTGCTTTAAAGTTTGACTTACAAGCTACTAAAGATTTTCGTCAAACATCTGCTTTGTTTGTTGTCTACTCTGGACAGAGGAGAGGTCAAAAGACTTTGGCAACCTCTTTTTCTTTTTGGCTAAGAAGCTTAATCCGCTTAGCCTATGAGACTGCTGGACAGCAGCCTCCTGAAAGGATTACAGCTCATTCCACTAGAGCTGTGGCTTCCACTTGGGCCTTTAAAAATGAGGCTTCTGTTGAACAGATTTGCAAGGCGGCGACTTGGTCTTCGCTTCATACTTTTTCAAAATTTTACAAATTTGATACTTTTGCTTCTTCGGAGGCTATATTTGGGAGAAAGGTTTTACAGGCAGTGGTTCCTTCCATTTAAGTTTCTGCCTTGTCCCTCCCTTCATCCGTGTACTTTAGCTTTGGTATTGGTATCCCACAAGTAACGGATGATCCATGGACTGGATACACCTTACAAGAGAAAACACAATTTATGCTTACCTGATAAATTTATTTCTCTTGTGGTGTATCCAGTCCACGGTCCGCCCTGTCATTTTAAGGCAGGTAATTTTTAAATTTAAACTACAGTAACCACTACACCCTATGGTTCCTCCTTTCTCGGCTTGTTTTCGGTCGAATGACTGGCTATGACAGTTGGGGAGGAGCTATATTACAGCTCTGCTGTGGGTGTCCTCTTGCAACTTCCTGTTGGGAATGAGAATATCCCACAAGTAATGGATGATCCGTGGACTGGATACACCACAAGAGAAATAAATTTATCAGGTAAGCATAAATTGTGGGTTTTTTTACCCAAGATCCTATGGCCTTGCGAAAATTAAATTATGGTCGTTTGGTGGGGGAATTTGAGCATTTAACCTCCTCCTGGCTGCCAAAAGATCATATATCCTGGCTTGGTAGAATGGCTGCTACTAAAATGACATTATTGCCGAAAGCCCTATATGTCATGCAGACATTGCCTATACCAGGAGTCGCAGCAGATATTAGTAAAATGCAAGCTATCATCGATACATATATATGGCATAGAAGGCCACCAAGGCTAGCTAAGAATATGCTCTATAGGCATAGGGAAAATGGAGGACTGGGAGTGCCAAATTTGCACTTCTATAAATTGGCGATTGCAGCGAATAGGGTGGTCGAGTGGTGCAGACAGGGGGGTGACTCCTATAAGAGAGGGGCGCATCTAGAATCCCAATTGCTGAGGGTTCCACAACTAGGTACGATTTGTTGGGCACCTCAAAAACCTCCTTTAGACAAAATAGAAGACTATCCTATTATTAAAGAAACATGGTCTGATTGGCTTAAATTACGCAATAAAGGTAGACACATAACATCGCATTACTCGCCTCTAACAACACTACACCCAAACGAGGAAATCTTGTTGCACTGTCCAGAGAAAAATTTAGACCCAGTCTCAACACCTAAACTATTAGATCACATTCCAATATATCTGCTAATGGAAAAAGGCAAATTAGCGAAAAAAGACACACTACTGACACAGGGTCTCACTCTCTTCCAATCCTGGTTTATTTACCACCAGGTCCGTCATTTTTTATCCACGCATAAAAATAAGCAGGACATGACTAGACCGCTCACAACGTTTGAAAAAATATGCATACAACCCCACCACCCCAAAAAAGTTATTTCTACTATGTATAGAGACATACTCAAGTCGTACCTCCCTGCCAAGCCAAACTACACACATAGATGGGAAGTTGAGATGGGAAAGGTTTATCCCAGTAAACAGTGGGATACATGGTTTCAGGCGACAGCTAAATCAGCACACTCAGCAATAGCACTTGAAACAAATATCAAAATCCTTACTAGGTGGTATCTCATCCCCAGTAAATTAAAACATATGTTTAATAGTGCCAGCAACAGATGCTGGAGGGGGTGCGACCAAGAAGGTACAATGTATCACATATGGTGGGACTGCGGGATAATACACACCTTTTGGGTACAGGTATATCAACAGATTAGTAAGGTTATTGGAGTTAAACTGCCACCTTCTCCTGAGGGAATTTTGTTTAATGCTACCCCAGGAATCTCTTGTGGGATTAGGAAAAGTCTCTATCACATTTTAATAAATGCAGCAAAAAGACTCATAGCAAGGTTTTGGAAGAAGGTACACGCGCCCACACTTAGCAATTGGATTGATTTAGTTAAGAACACCTTAATTTTGGAAAGGCTGCATTATCTTAGGGTGGGCAGTCTGAATGCTTATCATGATATGATATTTTTATGGGAACAATATGTCTACGGGCAGGAGGGGACTAATGGTTAGATTACAATATAAGATGAACAGGGTGACCCACCACAGGATATGTATACGCTGACTAAAATTCCAGCACCGCTTACTAAGGAATCTGTTGGTAGACCCGGGGCAAATTGGCTGATACTATTTGTTAGGTTTTGTAACCTGCTGTTCTTTTTTCTTTTGTTTATTCTTTAGTGTTTTTTGTTTTTTCTTTCTCTCTTCTTTGTAATTTTGTTCTTGACTGTGTTTTTCTACTACAAGCTTTAATGTTTTTTTTTTTACAACAATGAAACAGACTGTTTTATATCCCTTTGAATCTAAAACTATAATGCTGTTTACAAAGCCATACAAAATTTCCAATTAATCAGAAAATTTACCAACTGATAGCATATAATTTTTTTTAGTGTTTTTTAAATCATTTTTTAAACTTATTACAATTAATAAAAATTGTTTGAATTAGAAAATTATGTAACAGCACAATATAGTTGAATACATAAAAAACAAATACAGTGGGTTAGGGACCGTAGCCCCGCTGTAAAGTGAAAACCGCCTTATAGTGAAAGAAGGCAGTTTTAGCTTTCTTTTCACTTGCCAGTGTGTTTAAAAACCTGAAAACATGTTTGAACTAACATATATTAGGGGTGCAATAGTGCTAGGTTTAGTTTAACACTAGCACAGCACAGTATTCAATACACGGTTTTTAAAAATTAAATTAAAAACACTTTAATTCACTTTAATTCATCAAAATTTACATTTCACTCCTGTTGTGAAAAAAAACTTACCTTTTAAACTTAACAATAGCTCCAGCTTCCTTCGGTTGTTGCAAGCCATTTCTGACGTCAGAAATGATGGATAGGTCATCCTCCAATCACGGCTCCCCCCTCCGAGGGAATCAGTATCTGATTCAACGCCGTGATTGGAGGAAGCCAGATTCCTCATTTTAGACCCAGGAAGAGGCTTTGCGACGGGTGGAGGAAGCTGGAGCGGCTGTCAAGTTTAAAAGGTATGGTTTGTTTTTTTTCACAACAGGAGTGAAATGTAAATTTTGATGACTTAAAGTGTCCCTGTTTTTAATCAAATTTTTAAAAACCGGGCACTTTAGCATCAGAATTGACATTCACTTTAAACCTTGAAACACTAAAACATTTAGATATTCATATTTAATTTGTTTGCAAGATTTAAACTTTACATTTTTGGTTAAAAAGGGAAACATTCGGCCAGATTACGAGTTTTGCATTATGAGCGGCTCGGTACTAACTTGCAAGTTATTTCCACCGCTCACCTCCCTATAGCGCTGTTATTACAGGTTTGCAAAAACCCGGCGTTAGCAGACAATATGGCAGAGTTGAGCTCCATACCGCACACAAATACCAGAGCTGCTTTGAGCTGGTTTTACGTGCTAGTGCACGATTTCCCCATAGACATCAATGGGGAGAGCCGGCTAAAAAAAAGTCTAACACCTGCAATAAAGGAGCGTAAAGCTCCGTAACGCAGCCCCATTGATTCCTATGGGGAAAGAAAATTTATGTTTACACCTAACACCCTAACATAAACCCTGAGTCTAAACACCCTTAATCTGCCACCCCCGACATCGCCGACACCTACCTACATTTATTAACCCCTAATCTGCCGCCCCCGACATCGCCGACACCTACATTACACTTTTTAACCCCTAATCTGCCGCCCCCGACATCGCCGACACCTACATTACACTTTTTAACCCCTAATCTGCCACCCCCAACATCGCCGCAACATACATTATACTTATTAACCCTAATCTGCCGCCCCCGACATTGCCGCCACCTACCTACACTTATTAACCCCTAATCTGCTGCCCCAATGTCGTTGCTACCTACCTACACTTATTAACCCCTAATCTGTCACCCCCGACATCGCCGACACCTACCTACACTTATTAATCCCTAATCTGCCGCCCCCGACATCGCTGACACCTACATTACACGTATTAACCCCTAATCTGCCGACCCCGACATCGCCGACACCTACATTACACTTATTAACCCCTAATCTGCCGCCCCCGACATCGCTGCAACATACATTATACTTATTATCCCCTTATCTGCCGCCCCGACATCGCCGTCACCTACATTACATTTATTAACCCCTAATCTGCCACCCCCAATGTCGTCGCTACCTACCTACACTTATTAACCCCTAATTTGCCGCCCCCAACGTCGCCGCCACTATACTAAAGTTATTAACCCCTAAACCTAACCCTAAATCTAACCCTAACGTAACCCTAACCCTAACACCACTAACTTTAACATAATTAAAATAAATCTAAATAAAAATTACAATTAATACATAAATAATTCCTATTTAAAACTAAATACTTACCTATAAAATAAACCCTAAGCTAGCTACAATATAACTAATAGTTACATTTTAGCTATCTTAGGTTTTATTTTTATTTCACAGGTAAGTTTGTATTTATTTTAACTAGGTAGACTAGTTAGTAAATAGTTATTAACTATTCACTAACTACCTAGTTAAAATAAATACAAATTTACCTGTAAAATAAAACCTAACCTGAGTTATACTAACACCTAACATTACACTAAAATTAAATAAATTACATTAATTAAAAACAATTAACTAAATTACAAAAAATAAACACAAATATTTAAACTAATTACACCTAATCTAATAGCCCTATAAAAATAAAAAAGCCCCCACCAAAATATAAAACCCCTAGCCTAAACTACACTGCCAATAGCCCTTAAAAGGGCCTTTTGCGGGGCATTGCCCCAAAGAAATAAGCTCTTTTACCTGTAAAAAAATACAAACAACCCCCTAACAGTAAAACCCACCACCCACACAACCAACTCCACCAAATAAAATCCTATCTAAAAAACCTAAGATCCCCATTGCCCTGAAAAGGGCATTTGGATGGGCATTGCCCTTAAAAGGGCATTTAGCTCTTTTTCTTTGCCCAAACCCTAAGCTAAAAATAAAACCCACCCAATAAACCCTTAAAAAAAACTAACACTAACCCCCAAGATCCACTTACAGTTTTTGAAGACCGGACATCCATCCTCATCAAGCCGGGAGAAGTCTTCATCCAAGCGGCAAGAAGTGGTCCTCCAGACGGGAAGAAGTCTTCATCCAGACGGCATCTTCATTTTTCAGTAGACGTCAACAGAAGAGGATACTCCGCACCGGATGTCTTGAAGATGGAGTCGCTCCACTTCGGAAGGATGAATATAGAAGATGCCGTCTGGATGAAGACTTCTGCCCGTCTGGAGGACCATTTCTTGCCACTTTGATGAAGACTTCTCCCTGCTTCGTTGAGGACTTCTGCCCGCTTGGATGAAGACTTCTCCCGGCTTGATGAGGATGGATGTCCAGTCTTCAAAAACTGTAAGTGGATCTTCGGGGGTTAGTGCTAGTTTTTTTTAAGGGTTTATTGGGTGGGTTTTATTTTTAGCTTAGGGTTTGGGCAAAGAAAAAGAGCTAAATGCCCTTTTAAGGGCAATGCCCATCGAATCCTTTTCAGGGCAATGGGGAGCTTAGGTTTTTAGATAGGATTTTATTTGTGGGGGTTGGTTTTGTGGGTGGTGGGTTTTACTGTTGGGGGGTTGTTTTTAAAATGTTTTTACAGGTAAAAGAGCTGATTTCTTTGGGGCAATGCCCCGCTAAAGGCCCTTTTAAGGGCTATTGGCAGTTTAGTTTAGGCTAGGGTTTTTTTTTATTTTGGGGGGGCTTTTTTCATTTTGATAGGGCTATTAGATTAGGTGTAATTAGTTTAAATATTTGATAATTTCTTTTTTATTTTGTGTAATTTAGTGTTAATTTTTTTGTAATTTAGTTAATTGTATTTAAATAATGTAATTGATTTAATTTAATTGTAGTGTAATGTTAGGTGTTAGTGTAAGACAGGTTAGGTTTTATTTTACAGGTAAATTTGTATTTATTTTTACTAGGTAGCTAGTAAATAGTTAATAACTATTTACTAACTAGTCTACCTAGTTAAAATAAATACAAACTTACCTGTAAAATAAAAATTAAACCTAAGATAGCTACAATGTAACTATTAGTTATATTGTAGCTAGCTTAGGGTTTATTTTACAGGTATTTAGTTTTAAATAAGAATTATTTAGTTAATGATAGTAATTTTATTTAGATTTATTTTAATTATATTAAAGTTAGGGGGTGTTAGGGTTAGACTTAGGGTTAGGTTTAGGGGTTAATAACTTTAGTATAGTGGTGGTGGTAACGTTGGAGGTGGCAGATTAGGGGTTAATAATATTTAACTAGTGTTTGCGATGCGGGAGTGCGGCGGTTTAGGGGTTAATATGTTTATTATAGTGGCGGCGATGTCCGGAGCGGCAGATTAGTGGTTAATCATTTTATTTTAGTGTTTGCGATGCGGGAGGGCCTCGGTTTAGGGGTTAATAGGTAGTTTATGGGTGTCATTGTACTTTGTAACACTTTAGTTATGAGTTTTATGCTACAAATTTGTAGCGTAAAACCCATAACTACTGACTTTCAGTTTACGGTACGGATCTTGTAGTTATAGGCTGTACCACTCACTTTTTGGCCGGACAGGCAAACTATAATACCAGCGCTATGGAAGTCCCATTGAAAAAGGACTTTTTGAAAGGTGCGGTAGTTGCGTTGCGTGACGGCCAAAAAAGTGTGCAGTGGAGCTATACCTGCAAGACTCGTAATACCAGCAGTAGTGAAAAAGCAGCGTTATGAGGCTTTTTCACTCATAACGCAAAACTCATAATCTAGCTGAATGTGATTAATTAATGTGAGAGCTTTAAGATAGGGGATAAAAAAAACAATTAGCCAAAAATGCTACTTGAAACATTCAAAAATGCCTTTATACTAAGCCAAGGTGTAGAATTAAAATATCCAAAACATTTGTCAAACAACTGAATAAAGTTTTTTTTCTGATTGATTGGATTAGCTGTGTTGAATTGACTTAATTCCATTTATAGCAGGCTTCTTAATGGGTTTTTTTTTTTAAATGTGCTTTTGAAAAGCATCAGATAAATTGAGTTTTCTTCTAATAGGTTTGAAACTAAATTGTGAAGTTGCACTAAATTTAATTCATTTCCATACCCCTAAATGCACAGATATAGAAAAAAAATATGTTTGAAGTGAATAAATATTGCCATATTGAATTGCATTTGCCTCCTTATCAGAAAGACATGCTGGAAACCTCTCTTATTATGCTATATAGCTGTCTATATTTAGTATTTCCATTATTTCATTTCACAAGGGAACTTGCAAACCCAGCAGAACTCACAGTAGTAGGGAAAACAAGATTTATTGCATTTAAACCACTATGCATACAAAGTTTGCTTACATTCTAAAAATATGAATTGTTTCGATTTTTTTTTTAAATAAATATCAAATAATAGTTCTATATATATATATATATATATGATCTAATACATCCCTGTATATAATTTAATTGATATCATTTGGTCATACTTTTTAACATTACACAGACAAAATGTTTTTCTGTACTCAGCATGTCAAAAAATATAGGGACCATTGGTCACTATTATAATATCCTAAGTAAGATGGAAAAAATTGCTGTTAATATCTTCTAAAGCCATCTGTTTTGCAAAAATATAAAAAAAATAACTGATATTGTGAAAAGCTTAAAATATGTCATTTAGGATTAAATGCATTAAAATGAAAAGCAATCATATACCCTAATGTTATATAAAAAATAATATGTAATATTGACAATTTTTGTAATTGTATTGTATTTTTGTAACTTTAAATCTTGCAGTATATTGTATTTGTTAACTATGAAAGTTTAACTGGTGACAAATAAATCAATAAAGTGTGTCAAAGGGATAACTTAATTGAATTACAATGATCCATTTCTTTGCTTGCATTTTAGATACATTGATGAGATAGCCTGTGATTTTTTTGTATTTTGTTTAGCAGACATATTTGTGATATCATGTCTTCACTGACATTAATTTCATCCAGTTTATGCATGCATGGAAGATGGAACCATGGTACTGTGTCCAATATGCTAACCTCCTGCTGCTACCTGTTTTGTATGCATGAGGGAGAAGTTGGACAAAATGGTTTCAGAAATTATGAGTATACATGATGTTATGTCAGGATGAATTGTTTGTCCTTGTGAGGTATTTATTAACATATTTTGGAGAAAAAAAGTTTGTAAGCACATACAACAGAGAAATATAATCAAACAAATGCTGCTTTTTTTTTTAGCCAACTGTTTTCACATACTTCCTGATTAAGCTTACCTTATAAGCTTCATTTGATCGGTATGTATTACTTTGACGTGATTAGAGAGACCCTTGTACTTTACATTGCAACTGGCACAAAATGCATTAATAAATTCAGCCATTGTTTTTATAATGCTGAATTAAAAACATATCATATGGGTAACATATGTGCCCTATTTTCAGGCATTTGCCTCAACAGATTTCCATATCACAATTAAATATGATTTTTTCCTTTGCAAGCTAAAAAAAACAAAAAAACGTTTATATTATTTCCTCTCCTCAATGCACAAACGACATTAATTATATTGTTATTTTATGTTTTTATCTCACCTTTCTTTAGAGTAAACATTGAATGTGCTGGTTGTTGGTGAGTATTTTTATTTTGCAAGTTGTAAGAATAGAGTTTGTATGCATTTGCTACAGCTTTTTGTAAGAGGAATGTGTATGTGTGCAATCCATGTGTTCAATTAAAAGAGGCATCTGTTAGGTTTATTTCACATTGGTAGGAAAGCAGCAAGCCGTTAGCATCTGCTCAGCTTTTTGTCAATGGCTTGTTTTTTTAGATTTTGCTCTATGAGGTTAATATTTGGTGGTTAATAAATGAAGGAATATTTTTTTAACTGTTATTTTTTTGTTAAAATGTTAAGAATATGATAAAATATGAAAACTGCTCATTTTTCCTCTGAATCAAACCTGAAAAATGGAAACTTAAACCTACATATTGTATAATATATATTAGAAACATGAATATGGTTTTAATTATGTATGTTATTCTTTCAATCTATTTCAATGAATATACATTTTAGAGAAAAATATATGATAATGCTGTTTATTTGTAAACATTACAACTCTCTCCTGTTTCAAAGAACCAATTTTGAAGTGATATATGTTTTGTTTTTTTCCTTTCTGTGGAGCCAAGACTTGCAATCTGTTACAAATATATTATGAGGTGAAGCTCAAAAACTAATAGGATAGAAATATATCAGGAAAATAATTGAAAAAGTACATGTTCAGAAATTAAAATAAATAAATGATCTGAGTACTTTTTCACAGATGAACACAGTTCTAAAAATATTAAATTAAGCGTATGGTACTTGGCAACAATCAGCATTTTCCTAATTTACACATTGAGATGATTATAATTTTATTAAAGACAAAAGGTTGTGGATAAAAATCAGTGACACACAAAACTTAATATATTACGATCAAATTATATAATGTATGTATTTATGCATTTTTCTTTGTTATCGTGAAGCTGTAAACATAATTTAGCAGAAAAAAGGACAGTCATCCATATCCATATATAATATTCTAACTACTTGTAAGCAAAACACTCAATAGTTTATATTAAAATATAAAGAATGTAAGCATTTTTGACAGAATATAAATACATTATAACGATCAACATATTCCAGGGTTTAGAAGAATAGCATAATGAAGATATAATAACTTAAAAATGGGACCTCAAATCAGATGCATGCTGTCTACAGCTCCATTCTACCAGCTATATACTCTGGGGAGATATTTGACCAGATAATTGTCATCTGCAGCCTTATTCAATGCGCAAATGTCCCTGTACCAGATGTATGACCCCTGGTGTCGTCATCATACCCTAGTGAGACCTCCAATTAGATGTATGGTCCTTGTAGCTCTTTTCATATAGCTATATGTCCAATAACTTACATCATTTGCGTTGCTCCTGCAACGCCATTACTCCGACCAAAGGCGCAAGAGAGATGTTGCATCAGTTACAAGTCCCTTGCAGCCTTTACTACCAGCTGTATGCCACAGTAAAATATCAAATCAGATGCATGGCCTCTACATTTTGCCAACTATGGCTTAGATCACAGGTGGGGCACTATACATAGAACAGGGTGCACTATCCATATTGTGACTTGACACTGAGAATAGTGCACTAGCGCTGAAAAAAATGAGCTCGTCTGGGGACCTCAAGTAAAGTGTTACGGCTAGAATAAAAGTATAAATAAATTAATGTATAATACAGTGGTGGAAAAAAGTATTTAGTCAGCCACCAATTGTGCAAGTTCTCCCACTTAAGAAGATGAGAGAGGCCTGTAATTTTCATCATAGGTATACCTCAACTATGAGAGACAAAATGTGGAAACAAATCCAGACAATCACATTGTCTGATTTGGAAATAATTTATTTGCAAATTATGGTGGAAAATAAGTATTTGGTCACCTACAAACAAGCAAGATTTCTGGCTCTCACATACCTGTATCTTCTTCTTTAAGAGGCTCCTCTGTCCTCCACTAATTACCTGTATTAATGGCACCTGTTTGAACTTGTTATCAGTATAAAAGACACCTGTCCACAACCTCAAACAGTCCCACTCCAAACTCCACTATGGTGAAGACCAAAGAGCTGTCGAAGGACACCAGAAACAAAATTGTAGCCCTGCACCAGGATGGGAAGACTGAATCTGCAATAGGCAAGCAGCTTGGTGTGAAGAAATCAACTGTGGGAGCAATAATTAGAAAATGGAAGACATACAAGACCACTGATAATCTCCCTCGATCTGGGGCTCCACGCAAGATCTCACCCCATGGGGTCAAAATGATCACAAGAACGGTGAGCAAATATCACAGAACCACATGGGGGGACCTAGTGAATGACCTGCAGAGAGCTGGACCAACGTAACAGAGGCTACCATCAGTAACACTACGCTGCCAGGGACTCAGATCCTGCAGTGCCAGACGTGTCCCCCTGCTTAAGCCAGTACATGTCCGGGCCCGTCTGAAGTATGCTAGAGAGCATTTGGATGATCCAGAAGCGGATTGGGAGAATGTCATATGGTCAGATGAAACCAAAGTAGAACTGTTTGGTAGAAACACAACTTGTCATGTTTGGAGGAGAGAGAACACCATACCTACTGTGAAGCATGGGGGTGGCAACATCATGCTTTGGGGCTGTTTCTCTGCAAAGGGAACAGGACAACTGATCCGTGTACATGAAAGAATGAATGGGACCATGTATCGTGAGATTTTGAGTGCAAACCTCCTTCCATCAGCAAGGGCATTGAAGATGAAATGTGGCTGGGTCTTTCAGCATGACAATGATCCAAAACAATGGCAATGAAGGAGTGGCTTCGTAAGAAGCATTTCAAGGTCCTGGAGTGGCCTAGCCAGTCTCCAGATCTCAACCCCATAGAAAACCTTTGGAGGGAGTTGAAAGTCCGTGTTGCCCAGCGACAGCCCCAAAACATCACTGCTCTAGAGGAGATCTGCATGTAGGAATGGGCCAACATACCAGCAACAGTGTGTGACAACCTTGTGAAGACTTACAGAAAACTTTTGACCTCTGTCATTGCCAACAAAAGATACTTAGCAAAGCATTGAGATGAACTTTTGATATTGACCAAATACTTATTTTCCACCATAATTTGCAAATAAATTCTTTCCAAATCAGACAATGTGATTGTCTGGATTTGTTACCACATTTTGTCTCTCATAGTTGAGGTATACCTATGATGAAAATTACAGGCCTCTCTTAAGTGGGAGAACTTGCAAAATTGGTGACTGACTAAATACTTTTTTTCCCCACTGTATATTAAGATAGAATAATTTATACACTCATATATATATATATATATATATATATATATATATATATATATATACCTATTAAATGTAAAATAAGTGTTAATTATTAATATAAATGTTAAAAAATGAAGGGCCAGATTACAAGTGGAGTGCTAATTATTGCTTCTGCTCAAGCATTAACTGCGCTAGAAGTAAGCTTTTTACGCTCGTCAGGTTGTGCTCGTATTATGAGTTGAATGTAAGCTTTTTTTGCTCACGCACTAACCCAACGAGTGCAAAAAGCCAAAGTTAGAATATCGCATGTGCATTCATGTAAGTCAAAAAGCACCCTACTCGCGTGCAGACATGATCGCATATTCTCAAGTACACTATCCCGGCATGAAAATATTAATATTTCCCATTCCAATGTTCTTCATATAGAAAAATATGTTCTATTTATTCATAAATACATATATATATATATATATATATATACACATATATATATTATAAAATGGTATTTTGGTACAATATATATATATATATATTCTTCAACAAACTACAAGAGGAGAACAAGGACCATCAAAAATTTATTAAGGCCCTGTATAGATAGGGAATCAAGCACTCTTTTTTTATAAAAAATAGCTCAAAAGTGTAGCTAAATTAAACAAATGGAATGAATCTCTGACCCAGTACAATCACTGAGAACAAAAAATAATTTATTAATAGTACAGAAAGAAGTAAATCCTAACTGTCCAAACATAGCAATAGGCCAGTTGTGCGCTGGCCTCAGGTATATGTTAGCAACACAAAGTAAAGTATGTTGAACAAACAATATAGTACATGTGGCCAATTAAAACCCTGAAGACGTGCACATCATAATCATAATATTGGCAAAAATACAGTCCAAAGACACCTAGTACACTGCTACACCCAAGCTGTACACGGTACCCAAGTCAATACAAGGGATAATTACCGGACAGGTAAATTTTTAGGGATCTAAGCAGTGATAGGTGCTTTGTAAAGATTTCAGGAACAACAATAATGGCAGTATAGCAACAATTACAAAGAATTACATACAAGTATGAAGAATAGCTATTGCAATGGTTATTAGCAATAGGATAGATAGTGAGTTACATGCAAGTATGAAGAATAACTATTGCAATGGTTATTAGCAATAAGATAGATAGTGGAACATAGTAATACATCCTCCATAATGAATTGCCTCAGTACAGCAGTTACATAGAGACACAGCAGTTTACATAGAGATGCCTGCATATATTGAGATAAAATTCTCACAAGAGTGTATTGCTGAAGAAAACAACCAAATCACACCAGGATGATTTTCCACATATAGCGGTATTGTCTTCAGCCAGACTTAGCATAAGTCCAAGGTATGCAAAATGGGATAAGTGCTGCCAAAGCTGCATGCGTGTTAGTAAAGCATAGTACTTCTTATTGCTGAAGATGTGTGAAAACAGCAAACAAGCCAAATGAGCAGTGGGAGTCAGTCCAGGCTAACCCCCCATATTGCAAGTGAAAGCAGCTATATTCCTATGTTAAACCATAAGCATGCACTTATCTGATTCTGGAGGTGTCCACAATTGAGGTCCGCTGTTCGTTACCGGTTGCCTCCTGAAATACTGCCTTGTAATTGAGTCCCATGAAACAGTTTGCTGAGCCAGTTGAATGCTGCACGCTGAGACTGCAGCGTGGTAGGACTGTGTGCTTACTTCCTGGTTGGTCACATGTGTGTCTGTGATCCAATGCCTACGATCCTGATCATTTCACCCACAATGCCAAATGATAGACGGGGCTTCCTCAGGGCGGATGGATCTTAGCCCTGCTGGGAGGGAATATATCCACAAAGACTCCTCCCAGTTTTAACCAATTATGTACGTTAATCTTGATGCTAAACAATGTGTAACATACATACCAAACCTAACTAATTCTAAAGAAGAAGGAAGTAACTAGCAAAAAAGTTGATGAGACATAATAAGTCAAATTAGTTAATGACGTTCACAATTGCAAAAAAAAAAAAAAAAAATGAAAAAATGAAAAACAAAAGATAAGCAAAAGAATGAAATAAGTAGTCTTTAATTAAAATTGAAACTAAAATTAGAAACTCAGGGAGCAAGTAATGATGTTAGAAAGCTATTCATTTTCAAAACATCCAAATACTCTAATATACATGAATATTATAATAGAAAGGGGCTTTTTTTAGATGAAACTAGCCATATCCAACTTTTCATTAAGACCAACTGGCGAAAGAGTGTTCAAAGTAAATATCCACTTACACTCTTTTTGGAGCAGACATTTATCATTGTCCCCCCCTCTTCCATGCACAATACCTTTGTCTATACCTGTAAAGCGTAGACAACCTGGGTTGCTGTTATGTACAGCTTGATAATGTCTCGCAATGCTGCTAGATTGTATTTTACCTTTTATATCATCCCTGTGTTCCTTTATACGATCTTTAAAGATACGTTTCGTTTTGCCCACGTAAAACGCCGGGCAAGAACATTCCAGGAGATACACAACCCCCTCCGTATTGCAATTGAAGAAGTAATTAATCTGAAAAGATTTTTTACTATTGCCATAAAATGTCTTGGTCCTTTTCATAAAATCACATGTCACGCACTTTCCACAAGGAAAGTTGCCATTAGGGATGTGCTTCTTAAGCCAATTTCCTTCTTTTTCTGTGGGTTTAAATTGGCTCGAGACCAGGTTATCTTTGAGATTTTTTGCTCTTTTTGCTGTAAGGCTGGGATAAGTCCCAACTTCTTCAGCAATGTTGCCATCACAACTGACTTAAATGTTTGCCAATGACAATTATAAGTCGTGGTTAATCGTATTACTGACTTTGTTTGTTTAGTCCTCTTGAACAGGAGATCATCTCTATCAATTTTTCTTGCGTGAATCATAGCTTTTTTAATCTTACGCCGTGAATAGCCACGTTCAAGAAACCTATCTTGCATGAGCTTTCCATGTTCCTCAAATTTCTCTTTCGACAAGCAATTGCGGCGTAGCCGAAGAAATTGTCCTTTAGGAATTCCTCCTATAAGGTGTCGGGGATGGTGACTGCTTGCCATTAACAGGCTATTAGTAGCCGTAGCCTTTCTAAAATTTTCAGTGACCAACATATTGTTCACATTTTTGACCTTAATGTCAAGAAAATCAATCTCAGATTTACTAAAGTGCATAGTAAGTCGTATATTTAGATCATTTTGGTTCAAACTATTGACAAACTGCAATAATTCAACTTGATCACCCTCCCAAATGAGGAATACATCGTCCACATATCTCAGCCAGAAATTGACATGTTTAGTGAACAAATCGTGTTGATAAACTGAATCCATCTCCCATTTGCCTAAATGTAAACAGGCGTATGTGGGGGCACATGTGGCCCCCATGGCTGTTCCTCTCAATTGTTTGTAAATTCTGTTATTAAACATGAAAACATTGTTATTGAGAATGAATCTTAGAAGGTCAACAATGAGCTCAGTATGTTTGGAAAATTTTGTACCTCTGCTTGACAGGAAACTTTTACAGGCTTTTATACCAGTATCATGTGGGATACTGGAATAAAGTCCCTCTACGTCCATTGTCACTAAAAGTGATTCTTTGTCAACTGGCATCCCATTGATTTTTTTCAAAAAGTCAGTTGTGTCAAGAACAAATGACGGTAAAGTCACCAAAAAAGGACGCAGAGCATGATCAATAAAGTGACCTACATGTTCAACCAGATTCCCGATGCCAGAAATGATGGGACGTCCAGGCGGATTCTTAATGTTCTTATGAATCTTAGGTATACAGTAAAATATAGGCATAACTGGATTGTCTACCATCAAATAACCAAATTCTGTATTAGTAATTGTCCCATCATTTCTGGCATCGTTCAAAATTGTGAAAAGTTTTGATTGCAAGGTAGGCAGAGGGTTGAAGTCAAGTTTCAGATATTGATCTTTATCTGACAATTGTCTCATTACCTCCTTGCAATACATAGTTTCATCCCATAGAACGACATTGCCCCCCTTATCCGCTGATTTGTACACAACGTTGGGGGCCGTTTTTAACTCTTTCAGAGCTTTTCGTTCTTTCTTGGTCAAGTTGTCATCAACAATGCCACTCAGTGGCAGTTCCTGTATCTCCCTTTCAACCAGTTTAACAAATAAGTTAACTGCAGGAGAGAAAGAAAGTTGCGGCTTATAAGTGGATCTTTTCTTAAAATGAGAAGATAATTTAAAAGGTAAATCTATCTCTGGCGCTAGAAAAGAATCTTCGTCAGAGGTCGATTCCTGATATAATTCATTAAGGTCCTGTAGCGCCAGCCTATCCTCAGTGGTCAAGCTCAGATCCTCAATTATATTCTTAGATCTATTTTTAAACATTTGAGAAAGAACTACTTTTCTAGCAAATCTGTGAAGATCTTTTAGAAAAGTAAACTTGTCAAATCCAGTAGATGGACAAAATGACAAGCCACGCTTTAGCACACTGAGATGGCAATTGTTGAGGCGAAAAGAGGACAGGTTAATCACCTGCAGGTTATCAGATGAAGGGGGTGCGTCTAGTAGGGTCTTCTGCCCCTCCGACCCCTTGGTCTGTAATTCTGCTGCCTCTCCGAACTCCTGCTGAATTCTCTGTCCCTGGACTGGCGGTAAGGATATCGTCTTCCTCCAGTATTTGTACCTGTCCCTATTCCATCTCTTCCGGCCCCCCCTCCTCCTTCTTGTGGGGTGGACGGGCCAGGGCGCATCTCGTTTTTTGACATCCTATTGTCAGATTCTGCATCTGAACAGTCAGTCCCGGAATCATATGAACCACGTATATGTCTATAACTGTAAACCTGTTTTTTCTTATAGTCTTCCTGGTCCCTAACCAGTTTTCTACCTTTTCTTAACTTAATCTCAGACTGCAATCTTGCAATCTGTTCCTTCATTTCACTATTGAGCTTTTCAAAATTTGAATTTTGCTCAAAATTATTAACAATGACAAGGGCCTCATCTACCTCTAGTTTCGTTTTCTCAAGTCTTTCTTTATTTCTCTTGACCATTTTTTTCATCAAAATTATTGAGCATTCTGACAGGCTAGTATTCCAGTCCTCTAAGAATGCCTCACCACCCTCATCACTGCGTAAGTTGGTTCCAGGATCTAGCTTCAATCTCAAGCCCCTTGGTATTATTTCATTCTGAATGTAATTTTCCAGACTAGATGATTCATCTCTCAATCTAATCTGTTTCATTACCAGTTGTTTATAGTTTTTAAAGGCACCAAAAATATTGATAGTCTCTCCTTCACCATTCTTGCTCTCCACAGTGTTACTCATAGAGAATGAAGCAGAAAGTTCTGCTTCCCAAGTTTCATCAGACAGAGTGAACGCCATATTACCCTCTTAGATTTGGACAGGTCAGAGAAACATAGAATTTATGACACAGCGGCCTAATCCTGAAAGTTAGACCTAGTGAGGGGTATACACCCAGTATACTAGGTATTGTTATTTATAAAAAAACAAAAAGGGTACAGGACAAATGGCTACTATAAATGTGTCTTTTTCCCAAAAAATTTTTTATCAAACTTTAGAAAACATTAATGTTATGCTAGATTATAATTTTAATGTGGTGCAGACCCTATAAAAAATTATTCTTCAACAAACTACAAGAGGAGAACAAGGACCATCAAAAATTTCTTAAGGCCCTGTATAGATAGGGAATCAAGCACTCTTTTTTTATAAAAAATAGCTCAAAAGTGTAGCTAAATTAAACAAATGGAATGAATCTCTGACCAGTACAATCACTGAGAACAAAAAATAATTTATTAATAGTACAGAAAGAAGTAAATCCTAACTGTCCAAACATAGCAATAGGCCAGTTGTGTGCTGGCCTCGGGTATATGTTAGCAACACAAAGTAAAGTATGTTGAACAAACATGTGCCCATCATAATCATAATATTGGCAAAAATACAGTCCAAAGACACCTAGTACACTGCTACACCCAAGCTGTACACGGTACCCAAGTCAATACAAGGGATAATTACCGGACAGGTACATTTTTAGGGATCTAAGCAGTGATAGGTGCTTTGTAAAGATTTCAGGAACAACAATAATGGCAGTATAGCAACAATTACAAAGAATTTCATACAAGTATGAAGAATAGTCTATGATTAAGGCCAAAGGCCGAAACATGTCAGACTTCTGTATCTGATGTCGCTGTTCTTTTAATTTGTTTTTGGAATAAAGCATTGGAAATTTTAAGAAGCTGTGCCTGCATTTTTTCACTTTGTTTCTGCACTGAACTTTCCCATCAGCAAGGCACCTTTTTAATCAGGATTGTTGCTCCAGTATCACATTATTGGCTCATATGGATTATGTGGCTAAAGAGTATCAGTGATTGGTGGAGCTTAAAGGGACACTGAACCCAATTTTTTTTCTTTTGTGATTCAGATAGAGCATGACATTTTAAGCAACTTTCTAATTTACTCCTATTATCAAATTTTCTTAATTATCTTTCTTTATTTGAAATGCAAGAATGTAAGTTTAGATGCCAGCCCATTTTTGGTGAACAACCTGGGTTGTTCTTGCTCATTGGTGGATAAATTCATCCACCAATAAAAAAGTGCTGTCCAGAGTTCTGAACCAAAAAAAGAAGCTTAGATGCCTTCTTTTTCAAATAAAGATAACAAGTGAACGAAGAAAAATTGATAATAGGAGTAAATTAGAAAGTTGCTTAAAATTGCATGCTCTATCTGAACCATGAAAGAAAACATTTGGGTTCAGTGTCCCATTAACAGAAGTATCTGAGTGATTGCAACACCCGGCTTCTGGGATATACCAGTGACGTGCACTCATAGGAGGCAGGTGAGGCAGGGCCGCACCTGCCATTTGGGGCAAAAGAAAAACAAATAGAGAATTTTATTTAAATAAAAAAAAAGTAATTTTTTTTTTTTTTTACATGTCAAACTGTAATATTGCGCAATAGAGAGGCACTGGGTTCTGGTGTTTCTCTATTGCGCAATATTTGTAGTGTATTTTTATATCTGCATCCCGGGGGTGATTTGCAGGAGCAACGCAGCTGAGAAAATTGCTATATGAGGCATCTCTCATGAGGCCTCGACTGTTCCCTGGGAAACCAGGTCATCCAATCAACACCGGTGTTGACTCCCTGGCTCTGCTTAGCCTTACAGTGCACTACTGACTGAGTGTCTGCGCATGCGCAAGGAAGGAGCAGCGCGGCGGCAGCGGCGGGAACAACAGCCAGTGCCACTCATTCCTGCCTGACACCTCAGCCTGAGCCAAGTAGCGAGAGTGGAGTGGAGGAGGAGGCTGCCTGATCTATTGTAGAGACTCGCACGTCGCACCGCATATCGCAGCTGCTGCCCGGCCCCTGCCCTGGTCCTGCCTGACCGTGACCTGTCGGCTGTCACCTGTGACCTCACCTGAAGGAAGGAGCCGTCCAGTGCACACAGTCCGTCACACTGTCACACAAGTAAGTCATCATCAGAATGACAAGCCATGCCGTGTGATAGTTTGATGATCGTGCAGTACAGCCTGTAATATCATGATATATATTTTTTATTGTGAGGCTTGGGGTTGTAACTTGTAAGTTAATACGGGACCGGGTAGTGGGTGCCCCCCCTCTGCTTAAATTTGAAGTGCCTGTGTGTGACTGTGTTGGAACTAGGAACTTGTGACGCAGTCTGATCCTCTTCTCTGCTTATTTGCTTAGTAAATGTATTTTGTGTATGACCCGCTCAGTGTTGTAAGTACTTACAACACTGACCAGGTCGTACACAAAATACATTTATTAAGCAAAACTTGCAAGTGGCTGGCTATGCTATCTATGTTCCACTTCCCAACTTCTCTGGCAGCTTAATAAATATATTTTAATGAGCAGCCATCTTGCAGCCATCTTGTGATTTAGTGCTGTGCTTATTTGCTTAATAAATGTATTTTGTGTTAGACAAGGTCAGTATTGTAACTTACTATTACTAAATATATTAAAATAAGAAATATATTTTAATGAGCAGCCATTTTGTGATTTTGTGCTTATTTGCTTAATAAATGTAACTTACAACACTGACCAGGTCATACACAAAATACATTTATTAAGCAAAACTTGCAAGTTGCTATGCTATGGTATGTTCCACACTTCCCAACTTCTCTGGCAGCTTAATAAATATATGTTAATGAGCAGCCATCTTGTGATTTAGTGCTTATTTTCTTAATAAATGTATTTTGTGTATGACACGGTCAGTGTTGTAACTTACAACACTGACCAGGTCATACACAAAATACATTTATTAAGCAAAACTTGCAAGTTGCTATCCTAATGGTATGTTCTCTACTTCTCTGGCTGCTTAATAAATATATTTTAATGAGCAGCCATCTCGTGATTTAGTGCACATAATAAATAATTTATTATAGGCATTAGGCAGTAGTGGCCTCCCCCTCTGATGTAAAACTTTGTGTCTGGTCAGTGTTGTAACTTGCTGCTATGCTATGCTATGTTCTCTAACTGCTTAATAAATATATTTTACAGAATGAGCAGCCATCTTGTGATTTAGTGCACATTAATATATTATAGGCATTAGGCAGAGTAGTGGCCTCCCCCTCTGATGTAAAACTTTGTGTCTGGTCAGTGTTGTAACTTGCTAAGTTGCTATGCTATGTTCTTGTTCTCTGGCTGCTTACTAAATATATTTTACAGAATGAGCAGCCATCTTGTGATTTTGTGCACATTAATATATTATAGGCAGAGAAGTGGCTGTCCCCTCTGATGTTAAACTTTGTGTCTGACCTGGTCAGTGTTGTAACTTGCTAGTTGCTATGCTATCTTCTCTGCTTACTAAATAAATTTTACTGAATGTTTAGCCATCTTGTGATTTTGTGAACACACTGCAGTAAAATATATTAAGGCAGAGAAGTGGCTGCCCCCTCTGATGTTAAACTTTAAGTGTCTGACCGTGACAGTCAGACACTTAAAGTTTAACATCAGAGGGGGCAGCCACTTCTCTGCCTATAATATTTAATGTGCACAAAATCACAAGATGGCTAAACATTCTGTAAAATGTATTTAGTAAGCAGAGAAGATAGCATAGCAAGTTACAACACTGACCAGGTGAGACACAAAGTTTAACATCAGAGGGGGGCAGCCACTTCTCTGCCTATAATATAGTTTCTCCCCTCTGTCTCTCTATCTCTCTCTCCCTGTCTCTCCCACCCCCTCTGTCCAATTTACATCTAATATCTAATTTCCTTAATTCTCTTGATATCCTTTGTTGAAAATCATATCTAAATATGCTCATTAGCTGCTGATTGGTGGCTGCACAATAGATACCTCATGTGATTGGCTCACCCATGAACATTGCTATTTCTTCAACAAAGGATCTAAAGAATTAAGGCATATCCTAGCCAGTGCCTCACCTGCCTCTCACCTCACTGCACGTCACTGGGATATACATACTAGTTTATACAACGTGGAAGGACGTCTGGAGCTCCTCTCTCTATCTGCAACTGTTTGCAGCTTTGACGACTGATAACCGAGGACAACCGGTTCCTTTCCTCCTTACAGGCACGGCAGGGCGGCGCTGAAGAGGTGGTGAGCATGGTGTTGTTAAGTCCCGTATGGTCAAGTCTTTAACAGAGGCTTCATTTACCTTCCCTTTCCCAATAGTGTTGTATTGTTTGATTGCTCCCCATCACTTATTCCTCCACATCAAGCCTGATTGTGCTGTCCACTACTGTCCATATTTATATACAATATATACATTTTTCTAAATTGCTTTAAAGCATGCCATGTACCCTATACCATATAACTAATTTATTTATATAAAAGCATGCACTTAATATAAGATACAAATGTGCTGCTCTAACAAGTAAATAAGCTAACCTTGATTTTACGTTGGCGTGTTTAAATGATACATTTGCATAAAGTGCATATGGTACAGATTTTAACTAAAAGACTAATGAAAGGTTCTGATACACAAATTAAAGAATTCTATGGATTAAAACCCCCCATTACTTTCCAATACTGTACGTGTCAGCATCCACTTGAAAGGAACCCTGAATTAAAGGGACATTAAACTATTTTTTCTTTGTTTTATCTAAAAGAGTGCATTTAAAAATGTACTGACCCTCACAGAAATAGAAGTCTTCTTGGCAGATTTTTAACGCATAAGACACAGAATGAACCAAAACTTACTTTGTCATTACAGTCTATAGAAAATAGTTTCACAAATGAGTACTGCTATTACTGATTCCTTCTCATAGAAATAAAACCATCATAACAGTCTGATTTGTATGTTTTTGAAAGGTCTGTTTGCTTGATCTTTATCATGTAGTCTTTCATCATCTTAGTCCTGCTACATATAGATTGTGCTTGTCCAATCTAAGGCCTGGGAGACGCAATTTGTCCTTCCAAATTCAGCCTTCCATTTTTTATTCAGCCTTCCATTTCAAAGAATACCTTCTAGTTAAGCTTTTAGAGAAAATACCATTTATAGAATCCTTACTGGAGGGAAATTTGCTAGAGGAATAAAAAGCTGCAAATATTTTCCTGAAGTCCAATCATAATGCTTCCTGGATTCACACTTAGAGGGACAAGAAATTATAAATGTTTCTTTCACGATACAGATAGACCATGGTATTTTAAACAACTTTACGATTTTCTTCTATTATATAATTTGCTTCATTTTCTTGGTATTTTATGATGAAAGTAATACCAACAATCAATGCATTACTGGGGGGACTATGGGCAATGGGCAAGATTACAAGTCGTGCGTTATGACTTTTTCACAATCAATTTCCATTGCGCAACTATTACAAGTTTTTAAAAATCTTGATTGCGCATGTGCATTCGCCTTTTACGCAACAATCCTTTTAGTGCTCGAAGAGCTGTAGTTAACAGTTTTGCGCAAAATAAAAGTTTCACAAAACACTTCCAAAACACATTACAAAGTACCCTAACACTGTCTAATAAAAAATTTTTGGAAAAAAATTGCACACAAAGTTTATAAGGGCTTAAAGATAGGAGATCTAGGGTGATACAAAAAACTTAGCAGACGAAGGGATTTTACATTGACATACATACATATACATAGAGCAATATTGATTTATATGTATGGAGATATGATTAACTATGGAGAAAATGAAAAGATTTTACATTACAATCTTATGCACATTAAACAATATCTCAGAGGGACTTTCAAAGAGATATTCGCATATAGATCTTGAGATATCTAGACATATATATATATATATATATATATATACATATATATATATAAAATCATATACAGTATCTCACAAAAGTGAGTAAACCCCTCACAATTTTTTTAATTTTTTTGTATTACCAAGTTTTTTATTGAGGTAAAATTGGAGTACATATATGCATGCAGAGAAGGATCCCGTCAGTCCCAATGGGTTATGGGGGGGGGGGGAGGCAGCTTAATGACAAGTACAAAATATGAATAAAGACAGAGAGTAATGAACATTGAACATCAAATGACTTTCTTAGTACATAAACAATAGAACATTGTTAAGGGGCATGTGCCTCAGATACCCCGTTTTACAGCTGAACTGTGTTCAAATGGGTTTAACATAATTAAAATGGTTCTGTGCTGCACGTCTCATGCTTATAAACTTTGCATGAGCTATTTTAACCTGATATGTATTAGATACCCTGAAAGATATGGAGCATTACACAAGTTAGGGTAAGGTAGAAGAGTAGGAAAACCCCAAATGGGTCTCACTGTGTCTAACTGCATATATGTCAATTACTGAGTTGCAAACAGGCAGGCGGAGAGTGAGGGAGGGGAAAACAGAAGAAAAAGAAAGGAGCAGGTGAAGAGAGGGATGTAAGGAAGAAGGGAAGGAAGAGTAGGCTTCTCCAGTTAAGCCATTCTGCTCTACAGGTATGGGGCGGACAAATCCCGTGACCCAAACCCCTCACATTTTTATAAATATCTTATTATATATTTTCATGTGACAACACTGAAGAAATGACACTTTGCTACAATTTAAAGTAGTGAGTGTACAGCCTGTATAACAGTGTAAATTTGCTGTCCCCTCAAAATAACACGACACACAGCCATTAATGTCTAAATCGTTGGCAACCAAAGTAAGTACACCCCTAAGTGGAAATGTCCAAATTGGGCCCAATTAGCCATTTTCCCTCCCCGGTGTCATGTGACTCGTTAGTGTTTAACTTACAGAATGCGGACTTTTTTGCATACCTCCAAGTGAGACACTGGTTTCTTAAAGTTATGGAAGATAATAAGATGCCATGGAGCCATCCAGGAGTGAAAATGGGGTTAGCATTATTTAAGGCAGGCAAACGCTCTATTAAATATTGGTATAATATGATTATTACTAAGACAGGGGAACTAAATATTGCTCAGATATGTTCAAAATGGCAAGCAACGATTGTAGACTTAAACATAGAACAAGTAAAACAAAGCATAACTCTCCTGGACGAGGCCACACTCGCGGCAAACTGGCGAGAAATGCATATAAAACTTTTACATAGGATATATTTTACGCCTGCTAAAATAAATAAATGGTCGACACAAGGTTTAAGGGTATGTCCCCGTTGCTCCTCAATCGATGCTGATTTAACCCACATGTTTTGGAGCTGCCCAAAAATTAATCAGTTTTGGAAACGTGTACAATTTTGGTTAACTAAGGTGACAGCTACAAAATACATAATAGAATTACAACACATAATTTTCCTATTGGATACATCGGATAGATTGGTAAATAGAGTTTTCTGTAATACGGTAATCCTGGGTGGAAGATACCTCATTCTTAAAAATTGGCACCAAAAAAATACACCTACTATAAACAATTTAACATTTTTATTACAAAGGCAATATACAATAGAACAATTTGATAATGTAATTAATTCTGAACGGCAACAAAATAGATTTATTTTAAAGTGGTTAGATTTTGTTAGACATTATAAAAATACCAATATACAGAATCAGTTACTATCACCATTAGAGAATTTGAGTTAAGATACAAACCTCCCCCCCTTATTTTTTTTTATTTTTTTTCTCTCCTCCTTTGCCCCCCCCCTAAAAAGTTAAAAAGCTTTCTTCTAATTTGGTCAGGAATTTGACAATTGATTTGTAGGGGGCTCCACCTTCCTTAATAATTTAAAGGTTGAAATTACTAAAAAGTTAACACTGGATTATTAGAATTTGTTATCTGTTGCTGTAATGATTTGCCTTTTTGTAGGTTTATAATAATGAGTTAGGGTAAGTTTTGTGTTAATGATTATTGCGGTAAAGGGAGAAAAGTTAAATATCTAATACTTGAAAAGGTTATGATTTGTGTCTAAATGCCGGAACATTTTATTTTTTTATTTTTTTTAATGTATATTTAATCTTTGTGTTTTGCTTTTTGCTTTTTGGTTCCAAATGACATAATTGTAACATTGATTGTGTATCTCTTTTTTCTCCCCTTTCTTTGTATATTCTTTTTTTTTACCTTTAATAATAATAAAAAACAATTATTTAAAAAAAAAAAAAACAGTGTAAATTTGCTGTCCCCTCAAAATAACACGACACACAGCCATTAATATCTAAATCGTTGGCAACCAAAGTAAGTACACCCCTAAGTGGAAATGTCCAAATTGGGCCCAATTAGCCATTTTCCCTCCCCGGTGTCATGTGACTCGTTAGTGTTACAAGGTCTCAGGTGTGAATGAGGAGCAGGTGTGTTAAATTTGGTGTTATCGCTCTCATACTCTCTCATACTGGTCACTGGAAGTTTAACATGGCACTTTATGCTCTACATAAAGATGGCCTAGGTTATAAGAAGATTGCCAAGACCCTGAAACTGAGCTGCAGCACTGTGGGCAAGACCATACAGTGAGTGTACAGCCTGTATAACAGTGTAAATTTGCTGTCCCCTCAAAATAACACGACACACAGCCATTAATGTCTAAATCGTTGGCAACCAAAGTAAGTACACCCCTAAGTGGAAATGTCCAAATTGGGCCCAATTAGCCATTTTCCCTCCCCGGTGTCATGTGACTCGTTAGTGTTACAAGGTCTCAGGTGTGAATGAGGAGCAGGTGTGTTAAATTTGGTGTTATCGCTCTCATACTCTCTCATACTGGTCACTGGAAGTTTAACATGGCACTTTATGCTCTACATAAAGATGGCCTAGGTTATAAGAAGATTGCCAAGACCCTGAAACTGAGCTGCAGCACTGTGGGCAAGACCATACAGAGGTTTCACAGGACAGGTTTTGCTCAGAACAGGCCTCGCCATGGTCGACCAAAGAAAGTGAGGGCACGTACTCAGCGTCCTATCCAGAGGTTGTCTTTGGGAAATAGACGTATATGTGCTGCCAAAGAAAAAGTGTAACAGTTGGTGAAAGTGCGCTAGCAGCAACAGGGGGCTGGAATATAACTATATGTTATTACCGAAAATCAAACTCTGTATGCAGAATCAAACTCTGTTTAAAAAACATATATAGCATGTATATGTGCTGCCAGCATTGCTGCAGAGGTTGAAAGGTTGAAAGGGTGGGGGGTCAACCTGTCAGTGCTCGGACCATACGCCGCACACTGCATCAAATTTGTCTGCATGGCTTTAGTCCCAGAAGTAAGACTCTTCTAAAGATGATGAACAAGAAAGCCCGCAAACAGTTTGCTGAAGACAAGCAGACTAAGGACATGGATTACTGGAGCCATGTCCTGTGGTCCGATGAGACCAAGATAAACTTATTTGGTTCAGATGGTGTCAAGCCTTTGTAACTGCAACCAGGTGAGGAGTACAAAGTCAAGTGTGTCTTGTCTACAGTCAAGCATGGTGGTGGGAGTGTCATGGTCTGGGCCTGCATGAGTGCTGCCGGCACTGGGGAGCTACAGTTCATTGAGGGAACCATGAATGCCAACTTGTACTGTGACATACTGAAGCAGAGCATGATCCCCTCCTTTCGGAGACTGGGTCACAGGGCAGTATTCCAACATGATAACGACTCCAAACACACCTCCAAGATGACCACTGCCTTGCTAAAGTAGCTGAGGGTAAAGGTGATGGACTGGCCAAGCATTTCTCCAGACATAAACCCTATTGATCATCTGTGGGGCATCATTAAAGGGAAGGTGGGGGAGCGCAAGGTCTTTAAAATCCACCAGCTTTGTGATGTCATCATGGAGGAGTGGAAGAGGACTCCAGTAGCAACCTGTGAAGTTCTGGTGAACTCCATGCCCAAGAGGGTTAAGGCAGTGCTGGAAAATAATGGTGACCACACAAAATATTGACACTTTGGACCCAATTTGGACATTTCCACTTAGGGGTGTTGTTCTGTCTATTATATGCTTATTATGTTCATGTTGATGACATCTGGTGCTTTCATGTTACAATTACAGCTTGGTTCCTCTCAAGAATAAAACAGGAAGTGTTAATAAAGTTTGTTAATAAAAAGTTTACTTTCAGTTTCTCAGCAGCCATCTTAGCTTCAAGAAGCATGGAAATCAGCTCTTAATATTTGCCTCTAAACATACATATGCCTGTAAGTTATTGTTTGCCATTATTTGTTCATTGTACATTTGAATTGCATTGCTATTTGCTGTAAGGATTAAATGTAAGCTCTCTGTGTTAGAAACATGTATTATTGTATGTATTGCAAGCACCACGTGTAACTACATATTGTAATTTAAACTTTTCTTATTGTATTGCAGTTTTACAAAATAACTATTCAGAAGTAAAATCAGTTTGGAATAAACACAAAGCTATTTCTGTCTGGTTTGTTAACTAGCTGTCTAGTTATCAGTTAATGAGGACAGTACAGTAAAAAGGCAGGCTATATCAGGGGAAGATACAGAGCTGCATTGTAAAGTAAAAAGCATGCTATATCAAGGGAAGATATAGGAGCTGAATTGTAAAGTGAGAAGCAATAACAAGCAAGATACAAAGGCTGTATTTTAAAGTAAAAAGCAGTAAATAACAAGCAAACATACAAGACCTGCAATTTAAAGTGAAAGGCAGTAAAAATAATTTGCACAAGAACTGCATTTAAAATATTGCACTACTTTAACCTGATCACTATGAACCAAGATAAGAGTGTTGATATGACGCAGCAAACTTTAGAGACCAGATCCTATGCCTCTGGCTCTAAATATTCCATGCGCTCCAGCAGATCATCAGCCAGTTCTGCAGGACTCAGAGCCCGTGCTAAAGCGCAAGCAGCCCAGGCACAAATTTCTTATGCTGAAAAAGAAGCAGACATGATAAAGCAAAAAGCATCATTAGAAGCAGAGGCAGCTAGGCGCAAAGCAGATATGGAAGCAGAGGCAGCTAGGTGCAAAGCAGAGACAGCAAGGTGTGAAGCTGAAACAGTGCAACGCAAGGCAGAGTTAGAGGCTAATATGCATGTGCTAAAGATTCAAAGGGCAGCAGTTGCAGCATCTGCAGAAGCAGCAGTCTATGAAGCAGCAGCTGAACTAGATGAGGAACCACTCCAAGATTTTTCAGAAATAACTACCCATGATTCAGTACAAAGGACTTGTGAGTATGTACAGAACCATGCTCTGGACCAAGATAAAACAGAGCATGCTCCTATCCAACCTATGTCCAGCATAATACCACAGTTTCCTGACTCAACATATTTACAGTCCACTCCAAGTATTCCTGACTTGCACCCTCCTTCCCAGACTAAAACTGCAAATGTCTCAACACCAAGGGTGCGCTTTCAAGAAAACAGAGGCTATGCTGATCCACAACATCCATCACATTATATGGACTCTCACATATCCCCTCTCAGAAATAGTACATTAGGAACTTCAGAGACTACTGACCTAGCAAAGCACCTGATTCGTCGAGAGTTAGTGAGTACAGGGCAACTAACATTTGATGATCGACCAGAGAACTACTGGGCATGGAATACATCATTCCAAGGTCTCACCAGAGATCTTAATCTTACAGCCAGAGAGGAGCTAGATCTTTTGACTAAGTGGCTTGGACCAGAGTCATCTCAACAGGCTAAGAGACTCAAATCAGTGCATGTTCATAACCCAATTGATGGAGTTAAAATGGTATGGCAGAGACTAGAAGAATGTTATGGCAGCCCTGAAGCTATTGAGAATGCACTGTTAAAGAAGCTAGAAAACTTCCCCAAAATCTCAAACAAAGACAACATAAAGTTAAGAGAACTTGGTGACATGTTGTTGGAGGTGAATGCAGCTAAGGCAGGAGGCTTTTTGCCAGGACTGGCATACCTAGACACAGCTTGTGGCATCAAACCAATTATTGAAAAACTGCCATATAGCCTGCAAGAAAAGTGGATTTTTCAAGGTTCCAAGTACAAAGAAGACCATCATGTCTCCTTTCCACCATTCAGTTTCTTCACCAGATTTATTGTCAACCAAGCAAAGACCAGAAATGATCCAAGCTTCATATTCTCAACATGCAGCAACCAATTTCCAGTAAATACAGAGAAGACAGGAACAAGGTACAGCAACAGACCAACGGTGTCAGTAAGAAAGACAGAAGTGTCAGCTACTAATGCAACTCCACAAGTGAAAAGCCCTTCGTGGAAATCCATGGAATCAGACAGTCCATGTCCAATTCATAATAAACCACACCCACTGTCAAAGTGTCGTGGGTTCAGAAGCAAGCACATTGATGAACGTAAAGCTTACCTGAAGGAGCATTCTATCTGCTTTAGATGTTGTGCATCCACCAGACACATTGCCAAAGACTGCAAAAATAACATAAGATGCAGAGAATGCAACAGTGACCAGCATACTTCAGCTTTGCATCCAGGTCCAGCTCCTGGGCAGTAGAGACTCCTTTACCAAAGGGAGAGCAAGGCGGGGAGCAAGAGGAAGCTACTCCACCCACTATTGTATCCAAGTGTACAGAGGTATGCGGGAAAGGGACAAGGCCCAGATCATGTTCCAAGATTTGTTTAGTGACTGTATATCCCTCTAACAAACCTGACTGTTCTGTAAAAATGTATGCAGTGTTAGATGATCAAAGTAACCGTTCTTTAGCCAAATCAGAGTTTTTTTTATGTGTTTAACATTAGTGGTGAAACATTTTCCTACACTCTAAGAACATGCTCAGGCATTACAGAAAAAACAGGGCGTAGGGTATCCAACTTCACTGTTCAGTCTATTGATGGGAAAACACACATAAAACTCCCCACACTCATTGAATGTGACATGATACCTGATGACAGGTCAGAAATTCCAACACCTGAGATTACACAGCATTTCCCTCATCTGAAATCCTTAACAGACAAGATCCCAGCACTTGACCCTAACGCACAAATACTTCTCTTGTTAGGAAGAGACATTCTGAAGGTGCACAAAGTACGTGAGCAGATTAATGGGCCTCACAACAGTCCTTATGCACAACATTTAGACTTAGGTTGGGTCATAGTTGGGGAAGTATGCTTAGGAGGAGCTCATAGACCAGCAGATGTGAACTCTTTCAAGACAAATGTGCTGCCTAGTGGGCGCACGTCTCTGTTCAGCCCATGCACTAGCTATATACAGGTAAAAGAGACTTTTAATGCTTGTAAACAACAGTCATACACCCCCTCATTGTGTTATTTAGGAACTGCAACTCACAATGTGGGCAGTTTAGATGATAATGTGTTTGTTACTACTCCAAACGATGACAAACCTGCTATGTCTATTCAAGATGGTATGTTCCTTGATGTAGTTGAAAAAGAGATGTTTATTGATGAAGCAAATTACTGGGTAGCACCCCTACCATTTCGCTTACCTCGGCTTAGACTACCAAACAACATAGAGCAAGCCCAGAAAAGACTCCTTGCTCTACATCGTTCCTTTGTGAAAAAACCTGAAATGAAGGAACATTTTGTTAACTTTATGCAAAAGATCTTTGACCATGACCAAGCAGAACCTGCCCCACCATTGGAACCAGGTGAGGAGTGTTGGTACCTACCAATCTTTGGTGTTTATCACCCTCAGAAGCCAGGACAGATCAGAGTAGTTTTTGACTCAAGTGCTCAGTTTGAAGGCATCTCACTGAATGACACACTCCTCAGTGGGCCTGATTTAAATAATACACTACTAGGTGTCCTTTTACGTTTCCGCAAAGAGCAAGTTGCAATTACCACTGATGTACAACAAATGTTTTACTGTTTCATGGTTAGAGAAGATCACCGTAACTATTTGAGATTTCTTTGGTTTCGTGACAATGACCTTAACAAAGAAATTACAGAGTTCAGGATGAAGGTACATGTCTTTGGGAACAGCCCTTCCCCAGCCATAGCCATTTATGGTCTAAGACAAATAGCAAAGCAAGGAAAAAGTGAGTATGGCGAAGATGTAGAACAGTTTATCTTGAGGAATTTCTATGTAGATGATGGACTCGCATCTGTGCCTACTGAAGCTGAAGCAGTCAGTCTCCTGCAGAGAGCTAAGGACATGCTCGCAGGATCAAATCTCAAGTTACACAAAGTGGCATCCAACAGAAGTCCAGTAATGGAAGCATTTCCTGCAGATGACAGAGCTAAAGATCTAAAGGACCTTGTTTTAGGTGTCGATCCTATACCCCTCTAAAGGAGCTTAGGAGTAAGTTGGAACTTACAGACCGACAGTTTCACTTTTCAAGTGTCCAAAGAGGTAAAACCTTTCACACGGAGAGGTATCCTGGCTACAGTAAACAGTTTTTATGACCCACTTGGGTTTGCATCTCCAATCACTATGCAAGGTAAATCTTTAGTCAGAGAACTCTCAACAGACCAATGTGACTGGGATTCCCCACTCTCACCAGATAGAGAAGCTTAATGGAGAGCATGGACAGAAGACTTGATCCATCTTGAAGATCTCAGTATTCCCAGACCCTATGTGCCGGTGTCACTATTGTCTACCGTGAGAAAGGAGGTATGTGTTTTTTCTGATGCTTCTACTGTAGCGATAGCAGCTGTGGCATATCTCAGAGTCATAGACAGTAGTGGTCAATGTCATGTAGGCTTTATTATGGGCAAATCTAAACTAGCTCCAAGACCAGCCCATACAGTGCCACGTCTAGAATTATGTGCCGCTGTTTTGTCAGTTGAGCTAGCTGAACTTATTACTGAAGAAATGGACATTGAACTTTATGCAGTTAAATATTACACTGATAGCAAAATTGTGTTAGGTTATATTCACAATACTTGTAGGAGATTTCATGTATATGTCTCAAACAGAATAATTCGTATTAGAAAATCTACTAATCCAGATCAGTGGCATTATATTAACACCAGTCAGAATCCAGCAGATCATGGTACTAGAACAATTCAGGCAGCTCACCTAAAACATACCAACTGGTTCTCAGGCCCATATTTCTTACACCAGGCAGATACAAGCGATCAATCTGAAGCTAAAGTATTTGACCTCATTGAACCAGATTCTGACAGTGAGATCAGACCTGAAGTGACAGCTTTAATAACTGAAGTGTATGAATGCCAGTTAGACTCACATAGATTTCTCAGATTCTCAAAGTGGAAGTCCCTTGTGAGAGGTATAGCAACACTTATTCACATTGCTAAGTCATTTTCCAGCAGCAGTCAAAAGGAGTCGTGTACAGGCTGGCATTGCTGCAAAGGGTTATGCCATTCCTTAGATTTCTTGCAAGCTGAAACAGTGATTATCAAATGTATCCAACAAGAGGTGTTTTCGGTAGAGAAAAGGTCTTTATTAAAAGAAAAGAAAATCCCTGATCAAAGCCCAATCAAATGTTTGAATCCTATAATCGACAAAGACGGATTGATTAGAGTAGGAGGGCGTTTGCTTAATGCAGACATGACTGAAAATGAGAAACATCCTCTTATAATTCCTGCCAACCATCACATAGCTATACTCTTAGTTAAACATTATCATGAAAAGGTAGCACATCAAGGTCGTCATTTCACTGAAGGTGCTCTACGTTCAGCAGGCTTGTGGATCATTAGAGCTAAAAAACTAATTTCCAGTGTTGTTCACAAGTGTGTCACCTGTAAGAAGCTGAGAGGAAGGCTGCAGGAACAGAAAATGTCAGATCTCCCGACAGACAGACTTACTGTAGCTCCTCCATTTTCGCATGTAGGGCTTGATGTTTTTGGTCCTTGGAATGTAGTATCTCGCTATACTAGAGGACACTCTGCAGAGAGTAAGAGATGGGCTGTGATGTTCACTTGTTTAAGCACTAGAGCAGTTCATTTGGAGCTGATTGAATCTATGTCATCTTCAAGCTTCATTAATGCTCTGAGAAGATTTCTCTCCCTTCGTGGACCAGTTAAGCAATTCCGATCTGACAAAGGAACAAACTTTGTAGGAACCTGTAAGGAACTACAAATTAACTCAGATGATCCTGAGATTCAAAACTATCTACTGGATCAGGGATGCACCTGGACTTTCAATGCCCTCCACTCATCTCATATGGGAGGAGTGTGGGAGAGAATGATTGGTGTGGCTAGACGTATTCTAGACTCAATGTTGATGCAAAGCAAAAACACTCGACTGTCCCATGAAGTGCTTACTACATTGATGGCTGAAGTTACAGCTATAATGAACGCTAGACCATTGGTTTCTATTTCAACAGACCCTGAGAGACCTGAAATTCTTACACCAGCAATGCTCTTGACTCAAAAGGTTTGTGCAACATCAGCTCCACCTGGTGAGTTTACCTTGAAGGAACTTTACAAGTGCCAGTGGAAGCAAGTTCAGAATCTTGCTGAAACCTTTTGGAAACATTGGAGGCAAGAGTACCTGTCATCACTCCAAACAAGAAGAAAATGGAATGAGGAGAAACCAAATGTTCAAGAAGGAGATCTTGTATTGTTGAAAGACTCTCAAGTAAAGCGCAATGAATGGCCAATGGGTCTTATTGTAAAAACCATTCCTAGTGGTGATGGTAAAATTCGCAAAGTAGAGGTCAAAATCATTAAACAAGGGACTGCTAAAGTATACCTCAGACCTGTGTCAGATTTAATTGTTCTTTTTCAAAGTAAAAAGTTATCTGGTTGAATTTAATAATAATTTATAGATCATGTAATAGTGGTATATTTTTATACCAGGCGGGGAGTGTTCTGTCTATTATATGCTTATTATGTTCATGTTGATGACATCTGGTGGTTTCATGTTACAATTACAGCTTGGTTCCTCTCAAGAATAAAACAGGAAGTGTTAATAAAGTTTGTTAATAAAAAGTTTACTTTCAGTTTCTCAGCAGCCATCTTAGCTTCAAGAAGCATGGAAATCAGCTCTTAATATTTGCCTCTAAACATACATATGCCTGTAAGTTATTGTTTGCTAAGAGTTCATTGTACATTTGAATTGCATTGCTATTTGCTGTAAGGATTAAATGTAAGCTCTCTGTGTTAGAAACATGTATTATTGTATGTATTGCAAGCACCACGTGTAACTACATATTGTAATTTCAACTTTTCTTATTGTATTGCAGTTTTACAAAATAACTATTCAGAAGTAAAATCAGTTTGGAATAAACACAAAGCTATTTCTGTCTGGTTTGTTAACTAGCTGTCTAGTTATCAGTTAATGAGGACAGTACAGGTGTACTCACTTTTGTTGCCAACGGTTTAGACATTAATGGCTGTGTGTTGAGTTATTTTGAGGGTACAGCAAATGTACACTGTTATACAGGCTGTACACTCACTACTTTACATTGTAGCAAAGTGCCATTTCTTCAGTGTCGTCACATGAAAAGATATAATAAAATATTTATAAAAATGTGAGGGGTGTACTCACTTTTGTGAGATACTGTACATATCTCGCTATAAATAGATATATCTGTCCAAAAATCGTCACATATATAGATAAATATTTATTTATAAATAGAAAATATTCCGTTACGAAAACATTTTCGCAATATGAAATAATCGCATTTTCATGTACACTTTTCGAGGAGAATACATCAAGGGCTTTGCTCAACATATTATGTTTTTTGTGTGTTTTTTTTCTATTTGTCTTCTCCATTGTCTTCTATGGGGAATACGTGAACGCACGCGCAATTTAGCAGTTTGCATTACGCGGCTTAACGTGCACGCAAAATAAGTTATATTTCAACTTGTAATAGCTGCGCAACCCCAAATGTGAAAAAGCCATAATGCATGCAGTGTTTTCGCAACTGATTTTCTGCATGACTTGTAATCTTGCTCAATGTGTGCTACAGTACACTGTATGCATGCATTAAGTTTTCATGTTTGACACTATTTAGATAGACTTGTATGATTGTTTCTACATTTGTGTATCTTTATGTGTTATAAATCATCTTAAAGGGCCAGTAAACCTAAAAAATAATGTTATATAATTCTGCACATAGTGCAGAATTATATAACATTATATTAGTGCAAGTTTTATATTATATAACATCTCCGGTATTTTTAATAAAAATAAGAGGGTTTTCCAGACCCGCCCTCTGTGCTCTACTGAGCGGGTCTGGTTTTTCTTCAGAGCGCATCGGGCCAGCTGTTTAGTTACAGCCCGGCCCGACCGCGCCATAACATTCAATGCAGCTCGCTCCTGCTCTGTCTAACAGCAGGAGCGAGCTGCATTGAAGACCTACTTTAGACCTACCATCTACGATGAAAGTGCATCCTACCTTCCACGTCTCCCTCATCAAACCATATAGTAGTACAAGACTACAGGACCCTATCCCTTCAAATATGATAACCACCAGCGATACAGACATGTATGAGGTTCAGTCCATCCTAGACTCCCACTACCGGGCATCGGAGCTACAGTATCTCATTCACTGGAAGAATTATTCTTCGGAGGAGGATTCTTGGGAAGCTGCCTCTAATACTGATGCACCAAGACTCATTTCACTTTTCTATAGAAGGCACCCCGACCGTCCTAGGCCTCAAGCTGTGGGACAGCTTGCTTGAGGAGGGGGTGATGTCAGAGTCCTGCCTTATGTGCGTGTACCTTTAACATCTAAGCTCTATGACTCATCCTGCCCTGCCCTGCCCTGCCCACAAAACCTTTAAGTACACCTCCTTTACAACCATTGGTGCTTAGTATTTTGTTTGTAGTTGTCCATTCAGCTGCTCCTACTGAGCTCATAAACTAAACCGGATTAAAGCTTCTACTTAAGTTTGTTGCCTGCAAGTTTTGCCAAGTAACCTTTCAGCCTAGCTGCTACAGTGTTGCAATAACAAAGGAAACATTTCTCCCGGATTGTCAGTTACTCTGAACCTCGCTACCTCAGCCACTGGCTGTTTATTCAAAGTCTCGGCTGAACTGAATCTCCTCCCTACAGCTTGTCGGATCTAACCTGTGTTAGCAGAAGTCTTCAACATAACGGATTTACTCAGAGCATATCTCTCAGCTGTTCTAAGGAAACTTCTCTGCCGCCAAACATCCGCTCCGGCTTGTGGAGTAAAACTCTGCCCCCTTTCTCCCTTTGCACTCGGGACTGTCTCGAACTCTGCTACTCTGCATTGGCTAATCACGGTAAGGTAAAGACTAGCTCCTGCTCCTCACTTCTACTCTGAGAGATCCTTTGTCTGTCTCGCAAGATCACAGTGACATATTACGTCCTCTCCGTGAAGCTCTCACTATATTACCTGGGTATTTAGAGTGGTCGCATACAGCTCCAACTAACACTGTAACTTTGGCCTGCTCTTACTGCTGTTAACCATTTCCAGCATCTTGCCAGTATTATATTCAGAAACGAGTTTTGGCTGAATACCATTCACACTCTTGCCTGTGAGATACCTAATCTCTAGGTTATATACCGCTATTAAAATCATTCCTCTTCCTGGATATTGATTTCACTTTCCTATCCATAGTGATATCATACAGGGGGGTGATACAGATATCTATATACATTTCATACGGTATATGAAGTTGCGTTCCTACAAGTCATTATTACGTTACTTAACGTTACAGTTTCAATCAATCGCCGTTCTTAGATGCTACAGCAGCCCACGGTTAAAAAAAAATGTTTTGCTAAAAGGTTATCTTTTCACCTCTTAGCCAATAGCCTTGCAGTAAATCCAGCTCCAATGGGGGCCAAGCTGGATTTACCGCACGGCTATTGGCTAAGAGGTGAAAACGTCACCTCTTAGCAAAAAAATTTTTTAGCCGTGGGCTGCTGTAGCATGTAAGAACGGCAATCGATTGAAACAAATAAAGGAGCTTTCTACATGAAGTATCTTATACTTCATGAATGAAAGTCCCCTTTATTTGTTTCAATAGTCAATCCTAGCATTTGTAAAACGCTAGGATTGACTTTCACTTTAAGTGTACATATATGAGAATTAGTGAAATTCTAAGCATATTATTAACATGGCTTTGGAATATTCTGCATTGTCAGCACAATGCATCCATATATGTGACTACATGTATGAGACAGTTAAGGTCTGTGATCTCATGTGATTTTTTTCTTCCTTTTTTTACAATAGAATACAATATGTTTGCTGTTCAGGCACAGTTTTCCTTTGCTTCATAGATTGAGGGTGGAACCTATCCGCCTGCAACAGTCTAGTCTGGCAAGCAGACTAAGTTAGTAGAGTGCAGAGTACTAACCATGCAGCCAGCCTCAGAGGATCTGTGATAAGTATAGGGCAGTCAGACTGCCATAAAACTGCTCCTGGAAACATCAAGGACAGGACCCTGTTACTTCAGAGGTCTTCTAGAGAAGTCTGCCTAAGGGACTACATGTTTATCTTGTGTGATTAAATCTGCCTGTACTGAGTGAGTAATAAACTCTACCTTGTTCACCATAACATCCTGTCTGTGTGTGATACACTAAAGGGACATTTACAGCAACCCACCAGTATCTAAGGGTGACACAGAATCAGCACACACACACAATAACCCTGGGGCCCTGGGACACTACAATATGCAATTGTGGATCCTGAATCTTAGCTTGCTTGATATTGAGATATTACGCCTGCGTTAACTTGTGCGCATATTACAAACTAAACTAAATTTGCACTTGTTGGGTTAGCACAACCAAAGGGTTAGGACAAAAAAAAGTTGCATGAAACACAACATTAATACATTAAAATAAAGTGTTACACTCATACATACAATATCTAATACAAATTAATAATATAAATATAAAAAGTTATAAGGGTTAAAAAATATATCAAATGAGAGAGAAAGTTAGGAAAATGAACCCAGGAACTCCTATGAAACTGCTGTATAGGGTAAGCAGCTAAGTATATCAAAAGTAAAGCAATTCACAGTGAGACAGTCTCAAATATGCAAGGATTGTAACCAAAAGACGGCCTCACGAGCGGAGAAATGCCTCTCTCAGAATCCACTAGCCCTTCGCCCTCTTACCATGCTTCCGACACAGACAATGTAGTCTGCCTCTCCAAGTGTCTGTGGTAACTTCGTAGGGCTGGCGTCCCTGTGTAACTGTTTCTTGGCTCTTCCTGTGGGGGTGTGTGGGCTCCTGTCCAATCCAAATTGGTTTGGCAACGTCAGGACGATCCGCTCCAATCGCCACTGCAGGCAAGTAGGTATGGCGAAACAGCTGGTCCGTTTCAGGATACAAAGGAAAGAAGTGTTCGCCAACCAGTCAGATAAAAATAAAAGTCTCTTTATTAATTGTATATAAAAAACACAATCCGATGGAGTAGTACAACAGCAACCGGACATGCAAACACACAAACTGGCGCAGCACTGGATGGCTTACGTGTTTCGGCTTACACAGCCGTAATCATAGCCTGATATGCTGAAACACTAACGAGTTTAAAACAACCTCAGAGGTTCCTAATTGGTTAAAAATTACAACGCCCTTTGTAAGCGATGTCCAATAGAAAGTCAAAAATATATATTATACATAGACGCCCATATATACCTGTAACACTATCTGCATTTGTAAAATACTGCATAGAATACTCGTCAATTGGAGACTGGGCAGTAAATACCTCTAGATTACCTATTATATGCAGCAGAACGCAAAGGCAGATATAAGGCACATCAAAAATGGAACAAAAAAAACCAGAAAATAAATAATGGGGATAATAATCCAGATAAGATATACATACTACACTGTTTCATAATATGTCAGAGATACCACTAAAGAAATGTATATATGTATACTACAAAACTTAGCCAGTGGCCATACAGCAGTTTCATAGGAGTTCCTGGGTTCATTTTCTTAACTTTCTCATTTGGTATATGCTGGCTATACCTGACCCAGTCTCCTAACATAAGACTCCGCTAACTGCAGTGCCATTATGGAGGAAAACATGCAACAATTTTATTCACTAATGTCCATTACTGCTCGAAACACTGACACACCAGATTGTGAACTGATTTTTTCGGATGATAAAGGAGTATTGACCCTCAGTACACTATTTGAGAATATGGAAAACCTTCTGTTGAAGGAATCTAAGGTTCAATAGGACATATGGACATTTGAGAAATATAGGGCACTAAAAATGATCCCTAGGGGTTTGAGAATTTTTAAATGCCCTACTTTTGATGTTGACACAACAGATAAAGAGTTCATAGAGTCCTGGAATAGTGTCTTAACAGAATGTTCATTAAACCTTATGTTTCTTTTGATTCATTATAAAAACAAACAAATAGAACAGATTAGGAGAGATATAGCAGAGTTACAGTTAGAAATGAATAAAAGGAGTACTGCTGTTGAGTTTGCTAAATTTGATACCATTTTGAGAGGATTAGTAGCCAAGGGCAGGGCCTCGATTATGGAAAATAAACATACTAAATTTGTAAGGGACAAGTATGATTACTCTTCTAATATGGTCTATATATGGAACAAGAAGCTCAGGGGTTCTTATAGACGTAATCAACCCAGATATGGGAGAAGGAGAAGGGGTAACTGTAATAATAAAAAAGGCAACAATACAGCCAGTCAATCTAAGAATGATACCTTCTCAGGGAGTGATACAGACTACTCTACCGATGAGAAAACCTCAGATAACAAGTCCAATAGTGCTATAATGCATGTGATTTTAAAAAATACTAAAATAGCCCCATCAGCCTCTGGCAACTATAACAGCACTATTCCTTCACATCTCAACCACATACATACAGACAATGAGAACAACACACATCACATGGTAGTCAGACCTAAGGATATGCAGACATCCTATTCTAATTCTATATCTACTCAAAACAGATCAGAACAGTTGCTACTTGAAGAGGTTTTTCCCCAGGATCAGGACAACCAAAGAGGTGGAGGGACAAGCGGTATACCCAAGAATCCCACTATACAACAGAGCCAAGAGAGATATCAGTTGAGGGGGAAAAAACCCCAAAACCAAATAAAAATAAGTGCAAATGAAAATGGAAGCATTAATAACACTCAAAAAAATGCTTATAATAATGTAATTAACATCTCATCCCTTTCTTTAACTAAGGACCAATTTAGAGTCCTAGGTTTAGGTTTAAGCTTCTCCCCGTCCAATGACTTTAATGTTTTCCAAACTATGATATATCTAAATAAACTGATTAGAAACATCACATTGAGGAAGTTTTTTTCAGACAATAACCCTTCAACGCCAGCAGAGGTTGAGTGTAGACAGGGAATAGACCCTAGTACTTTTAAAGAGACGTGATATTATCACATTACAACAACTCCAGATAGAAGGAACTAGAGAGACAGGAGAAACTAAGAGAGGCCCCACTTTCAAAAAGAAATCCACTTTCTACCCTATTCAGAATAGGGGAAACATAATAGAAACCTTTTATAATAGAGTAGAGAAAGATCTGGTGTCTCTTAAAGAGAGCACAAAACATCACAAACACAACTTGAGTTCTAAAGAGAGGGTGGTGTTGAAGAATTTGAAGGACAATATGGACATTACCATACGTAGAGCTGATAAAGGAGGGATAGTGGTGGTCATGGACCGCAAACAATATGTGTCAGAGGGTATTAGACAGCTCACTAACCCCCAAGAATATTCTATTTTAAAACCAGACCCCACAGATATTTTTCGACATGAACTGAAAGATATTCTAGATGAGGGAGTTGAACAAGGTTTTCTAGATACAGCCACTGCTGAATATTTATTACCGGACCATCCCAAAATTCCCCTTTTCCATCATTTCCCCAAAGTCCACAAGTCCCTTGTGAATATTAAAGGGTGTCCCATTGTTAGTGGCATTGATTCTCTTCTTGGGAATCTCTCAGAATGGGTTGACACAATCCTCCAGCCCCTGGTCACCACTCTCCCTTCCTATCTTAGGGACACCACACACGTGCTTCAATTGATGAAGGACGTAAGGTGGACAGAGGAATCAAGATGGCTCACAGTGTATGCTGTGTCGCTTTACTCAAGTATACCCCATCACAGGGGCATAGAGGCCATCTGTTTCTATCTAGAAAATTTCACAGACTTCACCAATGAGTTCAACATTTTCATCATTAAGGTGGTAGGTTTCCTACTCACACACAATTTTTTCTTATTTGAAGGGGTGTACTATCTCCAAAGATGTGGAACAGCCATGGGAGCTAAATTTGCTCCCTCATATGCAAATCTTTTTTTGGGCTGCTGGGAGATTTTTCCACATCTTTGGAGACAGTAACCCATATAGGCATCATGTATGGCTGTACAAGCGATACATTGATGACCTGTTGTTCATTTGGACTGGATCAGAGGAGGAGATTATCTTGTTCTTAAAAAATTTGAATAAAAATTATATCGGCCTCAGTTTCACGTATGAGCAGAACCCAGTTCAAATCAACTATTTAGATGTCACTCTTATTGGACAGTCCAATGAGGTAGTCAAATCTGTAGTCTATCGCAAGCCCATTTCGGGGAACACTGTTTTACATGGTACTAGTTGCCACCCAAAACATGTCCCCTTAGCTATTGCTAAAGGGGAATACACAAGACTTAAAAGAAACTGTTCAGATCCTGAGGACTTTAGAATACTATCTAAAGATCTGGAACAGGAAATATCTACGTAAAGATATACACAAAGTCAGATTATCGGTTTCAAATAAACCCAGAGATTCTCTTTTAGAACATCAATATAACAGCAAAAATAAGTTTGAAGGGGTTACTTTTGTATAGTACCCAGTATGCACAAATTTGTGACATCATACGTAAACATTTCCCTGTTCTAAATGCAGATGATAAACTTATTGATACAGTGAAGAAAGGTCTCAGGTGCACATATAGAAGGAGCCCCACTTTGGGGTCTTTGCTATCTCCCACACTTCTCCCTAGTAATAAGAATTCAAACAGTTCATGGCTCAGACACTTGGGTATGTTCAAGTGTGGACACCAAAAATGTAAGCCCTGTGAATTTGTAAATATTACCAGGACATTTAGGAGTAATGTAACCAACAGGACTTATGATATTGGTGCCTGCATGAACTGCACCTCTAGATATGTAGTATATCTAATTGAATGTACCCTATGTGGCCTACAGTACGTAGGACTCACTTCCCGGGATGTGAACACTAGGATTAGGGAGCATTTTTCATCTTTTAAAACGACCAGGTCTACTACACCAATAGTTCAACATTTTGGTATACATCACAATGGCAGCCTTAATACTTTTTCCTGGTGTGCCATAGAAAAAATCCAGAAGCCAAAAAAAAGAGGTGATATTGATCGCCTACTAGCTAACGCCTAGATTTAGAGTTCTGCGTTAGCCGTCAAAACCAGCGTTAAGGGCTCCTAACGCTGGTTTTGGCCGCCCGCTGGTATTTAGAGTCAGTTAGGAAAGGGTCTAACGCTCACTTTCCAGCCGCGACTTTTCCATACCGCAGATCCCCTTACGCCAATTGCGTATCCTATCTTTTCAATGGGATCTTCCTAACGCCGGTATTTAGAGTCTTGGTTGAAGTGAGCGTTAGAACTCTAACGACAAAACTCCAGCCGCAGAAAAAAGTCAGGAGTTAAGAGCTTTATGGGCTAACGCCGGTTCATAAAGCTCTTAACTACTGTGCTCTAAAGTACACTAACACCCATAAACTACCTATGTACCCCTAAACCGAGGTCCCCCCACTCTAATAATTTTTTTTAACCCCTAACCTGCCGACCGCACACCGCCGCCACCTACATTATCCCTATGTACCCCTATTCTGCTGCCCCTAATGTCGCCGACACCTACATAATATTTATTAACCCCTAATCTGCCCCTCCCAACGTCGCCGCTACCTACACTTATTAACCCCTAATCTGCCGACCGGACCTCGCCGCTACTCTAATAAATGTATTAACCCCTAAACCGCCCCACTCCCGCCTCGCAAACCCTATAATAAATAGTATTAACCCCTAATCTGCCCTCCCTAACATCTTTGACACCTAACTTCAAGTATTAACCCCTAAAGCTAAGTCTAACCCTAACACCCCCCTAAGTTAAATATAATTTTTATCTAACAAAATAAATTAACTCTTATTAAATAAATTATTCCTATTTAAAGCTAAATACTTACCTATAAAATAAACCCTAATATAGCTACAATATAAATAATAATTACATTGTAGCTATTTTGGGATTTATATTTATTTTACAGGCAACTTTGTATTTATTTTAACTAGGTACAATAGCTATTAAATAGTTAATAACTATTTAATAGCTACCTAGTTAAAATAATTACAAAATTACCTGTAAAATAAATCCTAACCTGTTACAATTAAACCTAACACTACACTATCAATAAATAAATTAACTAAACTACCTACAATTACCTACAATTAAATCAACTAAACTAAATTACAAAAAAAACAAAACACTAAATTACAAAAAATAAAAAAAGATTACAAGAATTTTAAACTAATTACACCTACTCTAAGCCCCCTAAAAAAATAAAAAAGCCCACCAAAATAAAAAAATGCCCTACCCTATTCTAAAATAAAAAGTTAACAGCTCTATTACCTTACCAGCCCTTAAAAGGGCCTTTTGCGGGGCATGCCCCAAAGAAATCAGCTCTTTTGCCTGTAAAAAAACCATACAATACCCCCCCAACATTACAACCCACCACCCACATACCCCTAATCTAACCCACCCAAACCCCCCTTAAAAAACCTAACACTAAGCCCCTGAAGATCTTCCTACCTTATCTTCACCCAGCCGGGTATCAGCGATCCGTCCAGAAGAGGGTCCGAAGTCTTCATCCTATCCGGGCAGAAGAGGACATCCGGACCGGCAGACATCTTCATCCAGGCGGCATCTTCTATCTTCTTCCATCCGGCGCGGAGCGGGACCATCTGGAAGCAGCCGACGCGGAGCCATCCTTCTTCACCGACGGACTAACGACGAATGAAGGTTCCTTTAAATGACGTCATCCAAGATGGCGTTCCTCGAATTCCGATTGGCTGATAGGATTCTATCAGCCAATCGGAATTAAGGTAGGAAAAATCTGATTGGCTGATTGAATCAGCCAATCAGATTCAAGTTCAATCCGATTGGCTGATTGGATCAGCCAATCAGATTGAGCTCGCATTCTATTGGCTGTTCCGATCGGATTGTGTTTTTTATATACAATTAATAAAGAGACTTTTATTTTTATCTGACTGGTTGGCGAACACTTCCTTTGTATCCTTAAAAAATATATGGCATTGTTTCTCAACCACGGTCTTCAGGTACCCCCAACAGGTCTGGTTTTCATTATAGCTGAACTAGTGCACAGGTGAAATAATCAGCTGATGGGTGAGAGCACGTTAGTAACCATGGTATTACTGACCAGCTAATTACTTCACCTGTGCACTGCTTCAGCTATAATGAAAACCTGGCCTGTGGGGGGTAATTGAGGACCTCGGTTGAGAAACACTGGTATATGAATGTAAATGGCTTTAATGTGTGTATATATATATATATATATATATATATATACACACACACATATATATGTGTGTGTGTATACATGTGTAATTATGTTTATATGTATACATATATAAATAAACACACACACATTATATATATATATATATATATATATATATATATATATATATATATATATATATACACACACACACACTTTAGAGCCCTTTCCTCTCAAATACCTAAAACCAAGAAAAATATTTTTATTCAATTTCAATAATGTGTTTTACTGTGTATGTACTGTAAATATTTTACATTCCAATGTTCTTCACATATGGGGAAAATATTCTACACATTTTTAAATAGCTATATAAAAAATAAAAACACTACCATTACCAAAATTAAAAAACAACAACCAGTAAGACCTATCCTAAAACTAAGGTCCCCTTAAAAAAAGCCCACCCCTAAAAAAACAAACCTAAACTAACATTAAAACCTACACTAAATACTTGATTCTGTTTAGTAAGCGCCTTTGTGCAAGGATTTATTTGTCAGGCAGTGTCCTAGTTGAAGTGATTAGCTCTTTTGCACAAAAAATCCCTACACTAAAACCAAAGTAACCCCCCCACCCCCAATAAAACCATCTTTTAAAAAAAAAAAAACTAACCTAAAAAAGGTGCCCTGCAAAGGGCATCAGTGATTTCTCTCTCTTTTTCTCTCTCTCTTTCTCTCTCTCTTTATATACACTGCTCAAAAAAATAAAGGGAACACTAAAATAACACATCCTAGATCTGAATGAATAAAATATTCTAATGAAATACTTTGTTCTTTACATAGTTGAATGTGCTGACAACAAAATCACACAAAAATTAAAAAATGGAAATCAAAATTTTCAACCCATGGAGGTCTGGATTTGGAGTCACACTCAAAATTAAAGTGGAAAAACACACTACAGGCAGATCCAACTTTGATGTAATGTCCTTAAAACAAGTCAAAATGAGGCTCAGTAGTGTGTGTGGCCTCCACGTGCCTGTATGACCTCCCTACAACGCCTGTGCATGCTCCTGATGAGGTGGCGGATGGTCTCCTGAGGGATCTCCTCCCAGACCTGGACTAAAGCATCCACCAACTCCTGGACAGTCTGTGGTGCAAAGTGAAGTTGGTGGATGGAGCGAGACATGATGTCCCAGATGTGCTCAATTGGATTCAGGTCAGGGGAACGGGAGGGCCAGTCCATAGCATCAATGCCTTCATCTTGCAGGATCTGCTGACACACTCCAGCCACATGAGGTCTAGCATTGTCTTGCATTAGGCGGAACCCAGGGCCAACCGCACCAGCATATGGTCTCACAAGGGGTCTGAGGATCTCATCTTGATACCTAATGGCAGTCAGGCTACCTCTGGCGAGCACATGGAGGGCTGTTCGGCCCCTCAAAGAAATGCCACCCCACACCATTACTGACCCACTGCCAAACTGGCCATGCTGGAGGATGTTGCAGGCAGCAGAACGTTCTCCACGGCGTCTCCAGACTGTCACGTCTGTCAAATGTGCTCAGTGTGCCCCTGCTTTCATCTGTGAAGAGCACAGGGCGCCAGTGGCAAATTTGCCAATCTTGGTGTTCTCTGGCAAATGTCAAACGTCCTGCACGGTGTTGGACTGTAAGCACAACCCCCACCTGTTGACGTTGGGTCCTCATACCACCCTCATGGAGTCTGTTTCTGACCGTTTGAGCAGACACATGCACATTTGTGGCCTGCTGGAGGTCATTTTGCAGGGCTCTGGCAGTGCTCCTCCTGTTCCTCCTTGCACAAAGGCGGAGGTAGCGGTCCTGCTGCTGGGTTGTTGTCCTCCTACGGCCTCCTCCACGTCTCCTGATGTACTGGCCTGTCTCCTGGTAGCGCCTCCATGCTCTGGACACTACGCTGACAGACACAGCAATCCTTCTTGCCACAGCTCGCACTGATGTGCCATCCTGGATGAGCTGCACTACCTGAGCCACTTGTGTGGGTTGTAGACTCCGTCTCATGCTACCACTAGAGTGCAAGCACCACCAGCATTCAAAAGTGACCATAACATCAGCCAGAAAGCATAGGAACTGATAAGTGGTCTGTGGTCACCACCTGCAGAACCACTCCTTTATTGGGGGTGTCTTGCTAATTGCCTATAATTTCCACCTGTTGTCTATCCCATTTGCACAACAGCATGTGAAATTGATTGTCACTCAGTGTTGCTTCCTAAGTGGACAGTTTGATTTCACAGAAGTGTGATTGACTTGGAGATACATTGTGTTGTTTAAGTGTTCCCTTTATTTTTTTGAGCAGTGTATATATATATATATATATATATATATATATATATATATATTTATATTTATATTTATATATTGTGACAGAGCTAATAAGATTGTGTATAATGGAATCTACAGTATGTTTCCCACAAATTTTACAATGTTCTTGAAAGAATTGAAAATGTACTATTTATTGTGTATCATGGGCCGGTAATGCACTCCACAGTTTGGAGGTGGCAGAAAATTGCAGGCGAGGAATCCAGTTCAGGTTTTCCCTGTAAACTAAGGTTTTCTCACCTGCAGCTAATTAAAGGGACATGAAACAAAAAAATGTCAATATCCTTCTTTTGTGCAATTTGCATCATTCTCTTGGTATCCATTGTTGAAAAGCATATCTAGATAGGCTCAGGAGCCCATTGCTAGCTGCTAATTGGTGTCTGCACATATATGCCTCTTGTGATTGGCTTACCGATGTGTTTGGTTACCTACCAGTAGTGCATTGCTGCTCCTTTAAGAAAGGATACCAAGAGAATAAAGCAAAATTGATAATAGAAGTAAATTAGAAAAATGTTTACAACTGTATTATCCAAATAATGAAACATTTTGGGTTTTATGTCCCTTTAAGGTCAATTAACTCCTGTTAAACAGTGCTGAGGTTGCTAGTTGGAACCTCTATGAGAGGTTTAATATCTGTTGCAGTTGTGTGGAAAAGCCACACAACTTTAGTTAGAGATACTTTATTCTGTTTAGTAAGCACCATTGTGCAAGGTTTTATTTTATTCTTTTGTTTATGTTAAAACCATATTCATGCAAAATTGTCTGTGAATAAACAGGATCTCTGATGATTGAAGCGCATGTAGGCATGCCCGAAACGCGTCAGTTAGCTGGGATCTTACCTTCTTGTTGTATGTCTACTATCTGAATAAACCTCGGACTATACTGACTATTTTGAGAACTCAGGGGGGTAGTTATCAACGTGTCTACTTTTCCTGCCTTCGCCGGCCCAATACGCCCGCCTAAGCTCGCCTCACATCGCCGCGGCGGACCTGCAAAAATTTGCCTAAGTTATCAAAAAAGCTGTCAAAAAGCCGCGCACCAAGTACGGGGCGATGAGCAGCGGACTGTGAGAGTTATCACTCATCCGATCTCGCTGCTCTTCGGCTTTTTGACAGCTTTCTTGCTAGCCTGTCACTAAGCACCCACACTAAACTACACTGTTCTACCCCCTATACCGGCGCCCCCGGAGCCTCCCGCAACTAAATAAAGTTACTAAACCCTAAACCGCCACTCCTAGACCCCGCTGCAACTCTTATAAATATATTAACCCCTAAACCGCCGCTCCCGGACACCGCTGCCACTTACATTATACCTAGTATCCCCTATCCTGCCCCCCCTATACCGCCGCCCTCTATAATAAAGTTATTAACCCCTATCCTGCTGATCCCGCACCTCGCCGCAACTAAATAAATAGTTTAACCCCTAAACCGCTGCTCCCGGACCCTGCCGCAACCTATATTAAATTTATTAACCCCTAATCTGCCCCCCCTACACCGTCACCACCTATAATACATTTATTAACCCCTATCCTGCCCCCCACTACACCATCGCCACCTATAATAAATTTATTAACCCCTATCCTGCCCCCCCTACACCGTCGCCACCTATAATAAATTTATTAACCCCTATCCTGCCCCCCACTACACCGCTGCCACTGTAATAAAATGATTAACCCCTAAACCTAAGTCTAACACTAACCCTAACACCCCCCTAACTTAAATATTAATTAAATAAATCTAAATAATATTTCTATTATGAACTAAATTAATCCTATTTAAAACTAAATACTTACCTTTAAAATAAACCCTAATATAGCTACAATATAAATAATAATTATATTGTAGCTATCTTAGGATTTATTTTTATTTTACAGGCAAATTTCAATTTATTTTAACTAGGTACAATAGCTATTAAATAGTTATTAACTATTTAATAGCTTACCTAGCTAAAATAAAGAGAAATTAACCTGTAAAATAAAAACTAACCTAAGTTACAATTACACCTAACACTACACTATACTTAAATAAATTATTCCTATTTAAAACTAAATACTTACCTGTAAAATAAACCCTAAGATAGCTACAATGTAATTAATAATTACATTGTAGCTATCTTAGGATTTATATTAATTTTACAGGTAACTTTGTATTTATTTTAGCTAGTTAGAATAGTTACTAAATAGTTATTAACTATTTAATAACTACCTAGCTAAAAGAAATACAAAATTACCTGTAAAATAAATCCTAACCTAAGTTACAATTAAACCTAACACTACACTATCATTAAATAAATTAAATAAATTAAATACAAATAACTACAATTAAATACAATTACATAAACTTACTAAAGTACAAAAAATAAAAAAAGCTAAGTTACAAAAAATAAAAAAAAATAAGTTACAAACATTTTAAAAATATTACAACAATTTTAAGCTACTTACACCTAATCTAAGCCCCCTAATAAAATAACAAACCCCCCAAAATAAAAAAATGCCCTACCCTATTCTAAATTAAAAAAGTTCAAAGCTCTTTTACCTTACCAGCCCTTAAAAGGGCCTTTTTGTGGGGCATGCCCCAAATAATTCAGCTCTTTTGCCTGTAAAAGAAAAATACAACCCCCCCCAACATTAAAACCCACCACCCACATACCCCTAATCTAACCCAAACCCCCCTTAAAATAACCTAACACTAATCCCCTGAAGATCATCCTACCTTTAGTCGTCTTCACTCAGCCGAGCAGCGATGGAACCGAAGAGGAGATCCGGAGCGGCAGAAGTTATCCTCCAAGGGGCGCTGAAAAAATCTTCCATCCGATGAAGTGATCCTCCAGTCGGCGCTGAAGAAGTCTTCCATCCGAGCGATGTCATCTTCCAAGAGGCGCTGAAGAAGTCTTCTATCCGGGCGATGTCATCTTCCAAGCGGGGTCTTCAATCTTCATCCCGCCGACGCGGAACATCCTTCTTTTCCGACGGACTACCGACTAATGAAGGCTCCTTTAAGGGACGTCATCCAAGATGGCGTCCCTTCAATTCCGATTGGCTGATAGGATTCTATCAGCCAATCGGAATTAAGGTAGGAAAAATCTGATTGGCTGATTGAATCAGCCAATCAGATTCAAGTTCAATCCGATTGGCTGATCCAATCAGCCAATCAGATTGAGCTCGCATTCTATTGGCTGATCGGAACAGCCAATAGAATGCGAGCTCAATCTGATTGGCTGATTGGATCAGCCAATCGGATTGAACTTGAATCTGATTGGCTGATTCAATCAGCCAATCAGATTTTTCCTACCTTAATTCCGATTGGCTGATAGAATCCTATCAGCCAATCGGAATTGAAGGGACGCCATCTTGGATGACGTCCCTTAAAGGAGCCTTAATTCGTCGGTAGTCCGTCGGTAGTCCGTCGGTAAAGAAGGATGTTCCGCGTCGGCGGGATGAAGATTGAAGACCCCGCTTGGAAGATGACATCGCCCGGATAGAAGACTTCTTCAGCGCCTCTTGGAAGATGACATCGCCCGGATGGAAGACTTCTGCAGCGCCGACTGGAGGATCACTTCATCGGATGGAAGATTTCTTCAGCGCCCCTTGGAGGATAACTTCTGCCACTCCGGATCTCCTCTTCGGTTCCATGGCTGCTCGGCTGAGTGAAGACGACTAAAGGTAGGATGATCTTCAGGGGATTAGTGTTAGGTTATTTTAAGGGGGCTTTGGGTTAGATTAGGGGTATGTGGGTGGTGGGTTTTAATGTTGGGGGGGGGTTGTATTTTTCTTTTACAGGCAAAAGAGCTGAATTCTTTGGGGCATGCCCCACAAAAGGCCCTTTTAAGGGCTGGTAAGGTAAAAGAGCTTTGAACTTTTTAAATTTAGAATAGGGTAGGGCATTTTTTTATTTTGGGGGGTTTGTTATTTTATTAGGGGGCTTAGATTAGGTGTAAGTAGCTTAAAATTGTTGTAATATTTTTAAAATGTTTGTAACTTATTTTTTTTATTTTTTGTACTTTAGTTAGTTTATGTAATTGTATTTAATTGTAGTTATTTGTATTTAATTTATTTAATGATAGTGTAGTGTTAGGTTTAATTGTAACTTAGGTTAGGATTTATTTTACAGGTAATTTTATATTTCTTTTAGCTAGGTAGTTATTAAATAGTTAATAACTATTTAATAACTATTCTAACTAGCTAAAATAAATACAAAGTTACCTGTAAAATAAATATAATTCCTAAAATAGCTACAATGTAATTATTAATTACATTGTAGCTATCTTAGGGTTTATTTTACAGGTAAGTATTTAGTTTTAAATAGGAATAATTTAGTTAATGATAGTGTAGTGTTAGGTGTAATTGTAACTTAGGTTAGTTTTTATTTTACAGGTAAATTTCTCTTTATTTTAGCTAGGTAAGCTATTAAATAGTTAATAACTATTTAATAGCTATTGTACCTAGTTAAAATAAATTGAAAGATGCCTGTAAAATAAAAATAAATCCTAAGATAGCTACAATATAATTATTATTTATATTGTAGCTATATTAGGGTTTATTTTAAAGGTAAGTATTTAGTTTTAAATAGGATTAATTTAGTTAATAATAGAAATATTATTTAGATTTATTTAATTAATATTTAAGTTAGGGGGGTGTTAGGGTTAGTGTTAGACTTAGGTTTAGGGGTTAATAAATTTATTACAGTGGCGGCGGTGTAGTGGGGGGCAGGATAGGGGTTAATAAATGTATTATAGGTGGCAACGGTGTAGGGGGGGCAGATTAGGGGTTAATAAATTTAATATAGGTTGCGGCAGGGTCCGGGAGCGGCGGTTTAGGGGTTAAACTATTTATTTAGTTGCGGCGAGGTGCGGGATCGGCAGGATAGGGGTTAATAACTTTATTATAGAGGGCGGCGGTATAGGGGGGGCAGGATAACATAATTTATGCTTACCTGATAAATTCCTTTCTTCTGTAGTGTGATCAGTCCACGGGTCATCATTACTTCTGGGATATTACTCCTCCCCAACAGGAAGTGCAAGAGGATTCACCCAGCAGAGCTGCATATAGCTCCTCCCCTCTACGTCACTCCCAGTCATTCGACCAAGGACCAACGAGAAAGGAAAAGCCAAGGGTGAAGTGGTGACTGGAGTATAAATTAAAAAATATTTACCTGCCTTAAAAACAGGGTGGGCCGTGGACTGATCACACTACAGAAGAAAGGAATTTATCAGGTAAGCATAAATTATGTTTTCTTCTGTTAAGTGTGATCAGTCCACGGGTCATCATTACTTCTGGGATACCAATACCAAAGCAAAAGTACACGGATGACGGGAGAGATAGGCAGGCTCTTTATACAGAAGGAACCACTGCCTGAAGAACCTTTCTCCCAAAAATAGCCTCCGATGAAGCAAAAGTGTCAAATTTGGAAAATTTGGAAAAAGTATGAAGCGAAGACCAAGTTGCAGCCTTGCAAATCTGTTCAACAGAGGCCTCATTCTTGAAGGCCCAAGTGGAAGCCACAGCTCTAGTAGAATGAGCTGTAATTCTTTCAGGAGGCTGCTGTCCAGCAGTCTCATAAGCTAAACGAATTATGCTACGAAGCCAAAAAGAAAGAGAGGTAGCGGAAGCTTTTTGACCTCTCCTCTGCCCAGAGTAAATGACAAACAGAGAAGACGTTTGTCGAAATTCCTTAGTTGCCTGTAAGTAAAATTTTAGAGCACGGACTACATCCAGGTTGTGCAGTAGACGTTCCTTCTTTGAAGAAGGATTTGGGCATAAGGAAGGAACAACAATCTCTTGATTGATATTCCTGTTAGTAACTACCTTAGGTAAGAACCCAGGTTTAGTACGCAGGACTACCTTATCCGAATGAAAAATCAAATAAGGAGAATCACAATGTAAGGCTGATAATTCAGAGACTCTTCGAGCCGAGGAAACAGCCATTAAAAATAGAACTTTCCAAGATAACAACTTTATATCAATGGAATGAAGGGGTTCAAACGGAACGCCCTGTAAAACATTAAGAACAAGGTTTAAACTCCATGGTGGAGCAACAGTTTTAAACACAGGCTTAATCCTGGCCAAAGCCTGACAAAAAGCCTGGACGTCAGGAACTTCTGACAGACGTTTGTGTAACAGAATGGACAGAGCTGAGATCTGTCCCTTTAATGAACTAGCAGATAAACCCTTTTCTAAACCTTCTTGTAGAAAAGACAATATCCTAGGAATCCTAACCTTACTCCAAGAGTAACCTTTGGATTCACACCAATATAGGTATTTACGCCATATCTTATGGTAAATCTTTCTGGTAACAGGTTTCCTAGCCTGTATTAAGGTATCAATAACTGACTCAGAAAACCCACGTCTTGATAAAATCAAGCGTTCAATTTCCAAGCAGTCAGCTTCAGAGAAGTTAGATTTTGATGTTTGAAGGGACCCTGTATCAGAAGGTCCTGTTTCAGAGGTAGAGACCAAGGTGGACAGGATGACAAGTCCACCAGGTCTGCATACCAAGTCCTGCGTGGCCACGCAGGTGCTATTAGAATCACTGATGCTCTCTCTTGTTTGATTCTGGCAATCAATCGAGGAAGTAACGGGAAGGGTGGAAACACGTAAGCCATCCTGAAGTCCCAAGGTGCTGTCAGAGCATCTATCAGGACTGCTCCTGGATCCCTGGATCTGGACCCGTAACGAGGAAGCTTGGCGTTCTGTCGAGACGCCATGAGATCTATCTCTGGTTTGCCCCAACGTCGAAGTATTTGGGCAAAGACCTCCGGATGAAGTTCCCACTCCCCCGGATGAAAAGTCTGACGACTTAAGAAATCCGCCTCCCAGTTCTCCACTCCCGGGATGTGGATTACTGACAGGTGGCAAGAGTGAGACTCTGCCCAGCGAATTATCTTTGATACTTCCATCATAGCTAGGGAGCTTCTTGTCCCTCCCTGATGGTTGATGTAAGCTACAGTCGTGATGTTGTCCGACTGAAACCTGATGAACCCCCGAGTTGTCAACTGGGGCCAAGCCAGGAGGGCATTGAGAACTGCTCTCAATTCCAGAATGTTTATTGGCAGGAGACTCTCCTCCTGACTCCATTGTCCCTGAGCCTTCAGAGAATTCCAGACGGCACCCCAACCTAGAAGGCTGGCGTCTGTTGTTACAATTGTCCAGTCTGGTCTGCTAAATGGCATCCCCCTGGACAGATGTGGCCGAGAAAGCCACCATAGAAGAGAATTTCTGGTCTCTTGATCCAGATTCAGAGAAGGGGATAAGTCTGAGTAATCCCCATTCCACTGACTTAGCATGCACAGTTGCAGTGGTCTGAGGTGTAAGCGTGCAAAGGGTACTATGTCCATTGCCGCTACCATTAAGCCGATTACCTCCATGCATTGAGCCACTGACGGGTGTTGAATGGAATGAAGGGTGCGGCAAGCACTTTGAAGTCTTGTTAGCCTGTCCTCTGTCAGGTAAATCTTCATTTCTACAGAATCTATAAGAGTCCCCAGGAAGGGAACTCTTGTGAGTGGAACGAGTGAACTTTTCTTTTCGTTCACCTTCCATCCATGTGACCTTAGAAATGCCAGCACTAACTCTGTATGAGACTTGGCAGTTTGAAAGCTTGAAGCTTGTATCAGAATGTCGTCTAGGTATGGAGCTACCGAGATTCCCCGCGGTCTTAGTACCGCCAGAAGAGCACCCAGAACCTTTGTGAAGATTCTTGGAGCTGTAGCCAATCCGAATGGAAGAGCCACAAACTGGTAATGCCTGTCTAGGAAGGCAAACCTTAGGTACCGATAATGATCTTTGTGAATCGGTATGTGAAGGTAAGCATCTTTTAAATCTACAGTGGTCATGTACTGACCCTCTTGGATCATAGGTAAAATTGTCCGAATAGTCTCCATCTTGAACGATGGAACTCTTAGGAATTTGTTTAGGATCTTTAAGTCCAGGATTGGTCTGAAAGTTCCCTCTTTTTTGGGAACCACAAACAGATTTGAGTAAAACCCCTGTCCCTGTTCCGATCGTGGAACTGGATGGATTACTCCCATTAACAAGAGCTCTTGTACGCAGCGTAGAAACGCCTCTTTCTTTGTCTGGATTGTTGACAATCTTGACAGATGAAATCTCTCTCTTGGAGGAGAGTATTTGAAGTCCAGAAGGTATCCCTGAGATATTATCTCTAGCGCCCAGGGATCCTGAACATCTCTTGCCCAAGCCTGGGCGAAGAGAGAAAGTCTGCCCCCCACTAGATCCGATCCCGGATCGGGGGCCCTCAATTCATGCTGTTTTAGGGGCAGCAGCAGGTTTCCTAGTCTGCTTGCCCTTGTTCCAGGACTGGTTAGGTTTCCAGCCTTGTCTGTAGCGAGCAACAGCTCCTTCCTGTTTTGGTGCAGAGGAAGTTGATGCTGCTCCTGCTTTGAAATTACGAAATTTAGACTGTCTAGTCTTGGCTTTGGCTTTGTCCTGAGGCAGGGCATGGCCTTTACCTCCTGTAATGTCAGCGATAATCTCTTTCAACCCGGGCCCGAATAAGGTCTGCCCTTTGAAAGGTATATTAAGCAATTTAGACTTAGAAGTAACATCAGCTGACCAGGATTTTAGCCACAGCGCCCTGCGTGCCTGAATGGCGGATCCTGAATTCTTCGCCGTAAGTTTAGTAAGATGTACTACGGCCTCCGAAATGAATGAATTAGCTAGTTTAAGGACTCTAAGCCTGTCCGTAATGTCGTCCAGAGTAGCTGAACCAATGTTCTCTTCCAGAGACTCAATCCAGAATGCCGCTGCAGCCGTGATCGGCGCAATGCATGCAAGGGGTTGCAATATAAAACCTTGTTGAACAAACATTTTCTTAAGGTAACCCTCTAATTTTTTATCCATTGGATCTGAAAAAGCACAGCTATCCTCCACCGGGATAGTGGTACGCTTAGCTAAGGTAGAAACTGCTCCCTCCACCTTAGGGACCGTTTGCCATAAGTCCCTTGTGGTGGCGTCTATTGGAAACATTTTTCTAAATATCGGAGGGGGTGAGAACGGCACACCGGGTCTATCCCACTCCTTAGTAACAATTTCAGTAAGTCTCTTAGGTATAGGAAAAACCTCAGTACTCGTCGGTACCGCAAAATATTTATCCAACCTACACATTTTCTCTGGTATTGCAACTGTGTTACAATCATTCAGAGCCGCTAACACCTCCCCTAGTAATACACGGAGGTTTTCCAGTTTAAATTTAAAATTTGAAATATCTGAATCCAGTCTGTTTGGATCAGAACCGTCACCCACAGAATGAAGCTCTCCGTCCTCATGTTCTGCCACCTGTGACGCAGTGTCTGACATGGCCCTAATATTATCAGCGCACTCTGTTCTCACCCCAGAGTGATCACGCTTACCTCTTAGCTCTGGTAATTTAGCCAAAACCTCAGTCATAACAGTAGCCATATCCTGTAATGTGATTTGTAATGGCCGCCCAGATGTACTCGGCGCTACAATATCACGCACCTCCCTCTGAGCGGGAGATGTAGGTACTGACACGTGAGGCGAGTTAGTCGGCATAACTCTCCCCTCGTTGTTTGGTGAAATTTGTTCAATTTGTACAGATTGACTTTTATTTAAAGTAGCATCAATACAGTTAGTACATAAATTTCTATTGGGCTCCACTTTGGCATTGCAACAAATGACACAGGTATCATCCTCTGAATCAGACATGTTTAACACACTAGCAAATAAACTTGTAACTTGGAAATACAATTCAATTAGAATAATATTAAAACGTACTGTGCCTTTAAGAAGCACAGAAGATCTATGACAGTTGAAAATTAATAAATTGAAACAGTTATAGCCTCAATCCTTGTAAATAACACAACTTTAGCAAAGGTTTAATCCCATTAGCAAAGATAACAAATTCTGAAAGCAGGAAACAAATTACAGAATAAACGTTTTTTATCTCAGTCAAACTATAATTCTCACAGCTCTGCTGAGAGAAATTACCTCCCTCAAAATAAGTTTTGAAGACCCCTGAGCTCTGTAGAGATGAACCGGATCATGCAGGGAATACAATGAGTTGCTGACTGAAATATTTGATGTGTAGTAAAAGCGCCAAAAAACGGCCCCTCCCCCTCACACACAGCAGTGAGGGAGAACAGAAACTGTCAGAAAACAGATTAAGCTGGAAAAATAGTGCCCAAACATTTATTCACTCAGTACCTCAGTAAATGAAAACGATTTTACATTCCAGCAAAAACGTTAAACATAATCTCTAGTTATTAAACAGCTTTATGTATTTCTTACAGTGTAATTCTAGTGAAGTACCATTCCCCAGAATACTGAAGTGTAAAGTATACATACATGACATTATATCGGTATGGCAGGATTTTCTCATCAATTCCATTGTCAGAAAATAAAACTGCTACATACCTCTATGCAGATTCATCTGCCCGCTGTCCCCTGATCTGAAGTTTACCTCTCCTCAGATGGCCGAGAAACAGCAATATGATCTTAACTACTCCGGCTAAAATCATAACAAAAACTCTGGTAGATTCTTCTTCAAACTCTGCCAGAGAGATAATAACACACTCCGGTGCTATTTTAAAATAACAAACTTTTGATTGAAGATATAAAACTAAGTATAATCACCATAGTCCTCTCACACATCCTATCTAGTCGTTGGGTGCAAGAGAATGACTGGGAGTGACGTAGAGGGGAGGAGCTATATGCAGCTCTGCTGGGTGAATCCTCTTGCACTTCCTGTTGGGGAGGAGTAATATCCCAGAAGTAATGATGACCCGTGGACTGATCACACTTAACAGAAGAAAGGGGTTACTAGGTATAATGTAGGTGGCGGTGGGCTCCGGCAGCGGCGGTTTAGGGGTTAATACATTTATTATAGTTGCGGCGGGGTCAGGGAGCGGCGGTTTAGGGGTTAATATGTATAGAGTAGCTTGTGGTGGGCTCTGGGAGCGGCGGTTTAGGGGGTAATAACTTTATTTAGTTGCGGCGGTGTAGGGGGGACAGATTAGTGGTGTTTAGACTCGGGGTACATGTTAGGGTGTTAGGTGCAGACACTTCCCATAGGAATCAATGGGATGTCGGGCAGCAGCGAACTTGTACTTTCGCTATGGTCAGACTCCCATTGATTCCTATGGGATCCGCCGCCTCCAGGGTGGCGGTTTGAAAACCAGGTACGCTGGGCCGGAAAAGTGCCGAGCGTACCTGCTAGTTTTTTGATAACTAGCAAAAGTAGTCAGATTGTGCCGCACTTGTGTGCGGAACATCTGGAGTGACGTAAGAATCGATCTGTGTCGGACTGAGTCCGGCGGATCGAAGCTTACATCACAAAATTCTACTTTTGCCGGTCTCTAGCCTTTGATAACTAAGGCGAATCAGCCTCGCCACAAATACGCTGCGGAATTCCAGCGTATTTGAGGTTGACGGCTTGATAACTAGGCCCCTCAGTCTCTTTCTTCTTGTGAATAAACAGGCCAAGGCTTTTACACCTAGTCCAGAGTGTTTGAAGTGATTCTATGCTGAGAAGACTGTGTCAAAGCTGTTCAGGGGACAAAATACCCAAAGGAGAGGGGTATCTTTGTCACAATATATATATAAATTTATATGTGCTCATATGTATTTATTTATATGTGTGTATATATGCATTTACAGACATATATATATATATATATATATATATATATATATATATATATATATATATGTACACACACATATAAACACATATGCATATATATATGTCTCTGTGTGTGTGTATTGGAGCCCTTTGCAGTCAAGTATATATATATATATATACTTATATATTTATATGTGTATATATGCATTTACAGACATATATGTGTATGTGTGTGTGTGTGTGTGTGTATTAGAGCCCTTTGCAGTCAAGTAGATATTCTGATATATTTATATATATATATATATATATATATATATATATATATAAGTATAGATATATATTGTACCAAAATACCATTATATATATATATATATATATATGTGTGTGTGTGTGTAAATAGAACATATTCCTCTATGTGAATAACATTGGAATGTGAAATATTAATATTTTCATGTCGGGATAGTGCACTTGAGAATATGTGATCGTGTTTGCATGCGAGTAGGGTGTTTTTTTTCTCCATTGACTTCTATGGGGGAATACATTATCACGCACACGGGATATTCTAAGTTTGGCTTTTTACACACATTGGGTTAGCGCGCAAACGAAAACGGTTTACTTTCAACTAGTAATACAAGTGCTACCCGGCGCTCGCAAAAAGCTTACTTCTTGCAGAGTTGGCGCTCGAACATTAAATACTGCTCCACTTGTAATCCGGTTCTGTAATGGTTATTTTATGCTGCTTGAATTCAAATATGACAACTGAGAAAAAAAGAGGAGAGAAAAACCTGGGGCTATTCGACTAAAACAACATATAGAGAAGATAGAGGCAGACTAACTAAAAGATAAAAAAAAAATGAGGACAGTTGAAAAGAATTGAGAGGAGAAACATTGGATGAGGAGAGCAAATAATGTACACTGCAGGATCATCACATTATTTGCTTCTAAAAGAGGTATACCAATTGTTGCATTGCCCAAAAAAGCTTTATTTTACACTTCATTACTTTAAGGGGAAGCAGCTCAAATGGTGTTTACAGTTCAGTCCCTTCTTTTATCGCACCTAGTAAGCACCAACTCTGCAAAATATATAAGCTGTTAGTTTCCAGCGATACTGTTTAATGCATTTAGATCAGTAAGAAAGAAGAGATGATAAAAAAAATAGAGGAAAGCGTGAAATAGATATGATGGAGAGCATCATACCACAGGGCAAACTTTCTGATAGGCTCACACTCCAATAGATCAAACCAGAGGATAATCATAGGTTACATTGAGGAGACTATAGTGTACTAATTATCTTTCTTAAAACTACCAAGATCCCAAATGAAAAAAATGAGTTACACCCCATGTTTTACACTAATTAAACGGTGCCACAAACATATAGGGATAAATACTCAATAATTTTGTATAGATATGATTACTGTAATGCAAAGGCATTTATTTTTATAAAATTATTTGGAAATTAACCTGTTTTGAGAAGATTTTGCTTGCAAGGTTTATTTCTTAAATCCTCCAAAATCATAAAACAAGGCATGAAGAAAATGTAACATATTCCGATTTACTCTTCCCAGGCCCATATCTAAACTTAGAAATGAACCAACCTTGTTTACAAAGTCTTAGTCCTTAGGCTCTTGAATATAATGCAAATTCAGGATGCACATTCATTCATAGCAAGTGGATAGAGAATTCTTTCCTGTAAACTTCTACAGAAGAATCAGTGGGAAATGCATTTTTTGCTTCCTATTTGCCTGTTTTGACAAAGGCCACAGGAAAAGCAACAGGAAACAAGCTTGTATTATTTTTTCCCTTCAATGTACTATTTTGTTATTACCTAAATTTATCAAGCTGGTTTGTAGCAAGTGCACAACTATTTATGTCATCTTTTCTATAATTATTAGATATAATTATTGTCACATAAAAAAACAAAAACTTAGCAGTTAAAGGGACATTAAACTGCTGGGAACAATTATAGTAGCATGGACATTACTGTGCCGAACTTTAAAACGGTTATTTTATTGCAGGTTAGTGAAGCTCTGCATCTTCACACTGGGCGCAGCCATCTTGGAGCTTAGGTATTCTAGCACTCTATGAAATGTGGTGCACAGAAATCAGTGACGATGTCTTTTTGATATGTGCAGTTCAGTTTAGCCTGCATGATACAAAGCAGGAGCCGTACATTTATGCAGTGCCTTCCTTGCTCTATGTATTCCGTTGTTGTGTAACTTAAACTGTGTAAAAAAAAATAAAAAAATTAAGCTTTCTATTATGCAACTTCACCCGAAGTGCACAGTACAGCTGTCAAAAAGCCATTATCAACACTGATCTGTGAATGCATATAGCTTCTCTCACAGGATGCAATGCTCCAAGATGGTGGCATTCACTATGAAGAAGCAGAGCTTCACCCACTGGCACCTGTAATGAGTTAAAATAAGAGAAGGGCTTTGAAGAGAGTTGCAAGCTCAGAAGGAAAAACCAATAGTATGGTGAGTAGTAACCTTGCTTCTGTATTTGTACTCAGCCGTTTAATGTCACATTAATGCTATAAGATTGTATTGATCGTTTGGCAGATTGCTTTTTATTGTAATGCACCAAAGGTAATCTGGAAAGATTTGGAAAGCTACTTTGTGCATTATCGGTATAGGAGAATAATCCTAAACCATCAACAGCTATTTCACTCAATCGTATTCCAATGTAATACCCCCCCCCCCATGTGTATAACATGCCACAGTCTGTTCATATACCATTATTTCTGGCAGCATTAAAAAATAAATACAACTACACAAGGTATGAGGGAGATTTTGTTTTCATTGTTTGAAAATAAAAATAAAATTCAAACTGTGTTGCTAGCACAGTAAAAACATGACATAAGAAGAAATAAACATATTTACATTTGTTTGATTATAAATATACACTATATACAAACAACTCTATAAAATGTAAAAAGTTCAGTGCTTCTTGAATTTTAGTTAAATTATTGAAATGCAAGGTTTCAAAATGACAAAAAGCCACAACAACAACAAAATAACATTTATTATTGAATTTCATAGTCTTTTTTTAAAAAAATCTGTTTGATGGGAGGCCTGGCATATAAATGTTAGATAAAACGGCAGAATTTAACTTTTCTTTTTTTCCATTGCTTAGACAGTAAATGAATGTGCCATAATATAAAAGTTAAATTCACAAGAACTCCAGCTTTTCTTTTTGTAAGAACATGTCACTGTTTCTATTTGATTAAATAGCACTCATTATTGCTACTCTATTTTCAGTATTTAAACATTTCTGAAAGTCATTTAAAGCCTTGTGTGGCAAATGGAATGTCTAGCTTCATCTCTAAAACCATAAAATAATTTAGGAAGCCAAAAAATATTTACATTCAATGGATGTAGTAAGTTCAGTTTCAGCAAGAATATTCCACTTTATATAAAATATTACTGATAATGACATCTTTCAGTTTTTGAATCTTGTGCTGTAGGACAGGAAATTGCTTAAAACCCCTTATTATGAATACATCAAAAATAACTTCATTAGAATTGCATTCTGGGAAATAATTAGAACATTATTACATATAAATAGAAACAGACATAGATTTTTGGATTCTAACGTTTATAACAGTTCAGTTGATGTTAGCTATTTTGAGGCTTTCATCCAATATTAAGGCTGTAATTAACAGAAATGTTGCCAGTTTTTTTCAGTAGAAAATGAATATCTAGTGATAATTGTCAGTAGTGCAAAATGAAATATTAAAGGTGGCCAACTTGATTGACTTATTACGCAATATAAGGCTTTGACTAATGGTTGCTGGCCAAGGATGATCACAAGCATATAATGCCCATGTATTTCGATTACCAATCTCTTTACATGCAATAATGTCCAGTTGTCACTTTAGAACAGTCTATCCCACAACCTTTCCTCTGTAACTAAACTAACATGGTCATGATGATTCAATAAATATCCTTAGCTTAATACTGTTAAGGTATTACATGGGAAAGCAGTGAACACCAGCCAACCTACTACAGACTATTGGACATGCTTTAGGCACTTCTAAACTCAGGAGGACAAAACCGAGATCTCGATAGCTAATAATTCTGCATAGCAAACATATCCAATTCCCCTTCCTGATGCATATGATCCATGGCATTAATTGCGAACATCCATTGCTGTCAGCACATGACACTTCAACTTAACAATATGGAATGCAATTTTAAAGGACACTTGAAGAGTAGCTTAAAATAATAAAAGTCTTTAATGTGAAATTTTCACTTCGTTTTTGATTTTCTTCCAGTTTTGTTACATTCAGTTGATCAAGTTTCTAAAATGCAGAGCTAAAGAATGAAGTCTATTGCATCTGATTTTTGCAAGTTCACAGTCTGTCCCTTCAGCTCAGTTTATTCGATCTTCTGAAAGCAGCAAGTTGTACGTGATACTAATCACCTCCAGTCCAGCAAAGTCCTGAATTGTAAACAACACAGCTACATGGAGTGAGAGCCTCTTGACTAGGCTGTTTGAGATAGCTTGCAAGTTGCACACCTGGATAACCAAATAAAGTTTTATACCTGAAAGAACAAAAAAAATATGAGAAACAGGCAATTTGCAATTAAACTTTTGTCTTTATTACATCAGTCTTAATCTAGACTGGCTAATCTACTACTCATCAGGGGTTGCTAAACACTGACAAAACATATCTATGTACTCGATGTTAAGGGTTAAATTCCCATAATAAGTTCATGGATCCTAATTTGTTATTTCTTCCTGCAGGGTTCTACATACAGTTATCCAAGTCTACAATCTGCTCACAATCATTTTTATTTCCTATAAATAAATAAAAAATAATTGCAACCCCTGAACTATTCCAGGAAACAAACTATTTAGAACACACTATGTGGGGGGAAAAAGAAGTCAAACATAAAATGATGTATCAAATTCAAACAATATTAAAAGGGACACTAGACCCAAACATTTTCTTTCATGATTAAGGTAGAGAATATAATTTTAAACAACATTCCAATTTATTTCTATTACCTAATTTGCTTTATTCTTTAGATATACTTTAATGAAGAAATAGCAATGCACACAGTGAACCAATCACAGGAGGCATCTATGTGCAGCTACCAATCAGCAGCTACTAAGCATATCTAGATATGCTTTTCGGCAAAGAATATCAAGAGAATGAAGCAAAATAGATAATAGACGTAAATTAGAAAGTTGTTTATAATTGTATGCTCTTTCTAAATCTTGAAAGAAAAGAAATTGGGTTTCATATCCCTTTAACTAAAAGTATTTGTAGTTTACAATCTAAACTAAATGTATTGGTGAGAAGACAACTTGGCTTTTTACTAAACATTAAAGGGATAGGAAAGTCAAAATTAAACTTGCATGATTCAGATAGAGCATGTCATTTTAAGACACTTTTAAATTCACTTCTATTTTCAAATGTGCTTCGTTCTCTTAGAATCCCTTGTTAAAAAATAAATACGCACATATACACTAGTGGGAGCTGCTGCTAATTGGTGCCTGCACACATTTGTCTCTTGTGATTGGATAAATAGATATTTTCAGCTTACTGGCAGTAGTGCAATGCTGTCCCTTCAGCAAAGGATAACAAGAGAATGAAGAAAATTTGATAATAGAATTAAATTGGAAAGTTGTTTAAAATGGTATGTTCTATCTGAATCATAAAAGACAATTTTTGGGGTTTACTATCCCTTTAAGGGCCAGATTACAAGTGGAGCGGTATTTACCGCTCTTGTGCTAACTCCACTAGAAGTAAGCTTTTTGCTCGCTTTGGGTAGTGCTTGTATTACAAGTTGAAAGTAAAAAGTTAATGCAATGCGTGCAAAAAGTCAGTTAGAATATTGCAACCGCATTAATGTATTTCCCCATAGAAGTCAATGAAGCAAGAAAAGTGGGGGGGAAAACCTGAACACCCTACTCGTGCGCAAACCCGATCGCATATTCTTAAATACGCTAACCAGATATGGAAATATTAATATATATATATATATATATATAAAAGACATGTATATATCTCTATGTTAAAGCCCTTTGCAGACTTTTTTTCCTTGAGACCTCGTATCTTTGAGACCTTATCATTTTTTTGTGCAACATTTATTTTATTTATTTTTTTATAAGATAGTGTTATGAGTGTAACCGTACTTTTAAATCTATTTTTGATGTGTTTTGTGACACTTCTTTTGGGAAACAGTTAACCAGAGCTCTGAGGTTGCAATATCCTGACGCTCGTTAATTTCAATTGCGCTAAAACGATCAAGTTTACTTTCAACTTGTAATATGAGCCCTACATCCGACGAGCGCAAACAGCTGAGGTAAACCAGATATCGTAATCTGGCCCTAAATGTACTAAAAAAATAAATAAAATACATTCCCACTCAAGAGAAATGTACTGCTGCTGTCCCTTTCAGCACTACACAGGCTTCAGGATATACTGTGTTTTTCTATTCATAAGGAGCGTCTGCTCAGTAATCTCTCATTATCTCTAGCACAAGGAAAAGTATCAGATTGTGTGGAAACCCTATACAGAAGGTTGTTTCCAGTAACTATGTTCTTACCTCTGTAGCTATCACACATTCGTTCCGTTCCTCTGCTATCACATAAATTGACTGGTACATTGAATCTCTTGGGGAACATATCGTTGATATTCTACACTCTGGTTTTTCACTGCAAGGTTTTTCACTGCAAATTAAAAGACACACGAAAATTAATAAAAAAAATAGCAGTGCATGTATGTATGGAAGGATAAAACAGAAGTCAGCCAGAGGATTTCAGATTTTAAGATCTAATGGCTAATATATCTGTGTATTACTTTAACCCCTTATTGACCAGCATCATCGTTTAGCCCTTAAAGGACCAGCGCTGCTATCCTGGGCCTCTTTCTGCCGCAATCTCACTAACAGTTGCGAGAGTGCGCTATTTCTGCATGCCCCAAGAGTGAAGCAGTGCAGAAATAGCAGTACAGAGAAACCGATGCAGAGAGAGACACTCTGTGTTCCTCTCTGCATCGGGTAGCAGTGGTGCCGATTATTGGTGGTGTAAGAGGGTCAGAACGAAGGCAGGTGGGCAGCCCATTGCTGGAGGGGGGTGGAACTACTACACTGCAGAAAAATTATTTCCACCGAGAGCAGGAGAGATACATTACAGAAAAATGTTTATTTGAAAAAACCAAAACAACAACATATAAATGTATACAGACAGCTGCCAGTACCTAAGATGGCGGACACTAGTTAGAGAGGGGAGGGTTAGAGAGCCAGTACCTAAAATTGTGGTGACCAGCGGGGGAGTGACGGAGACCTGTTTACCAGAGATCAGATAGGTGGTGGGAGGTATTAGGTGGGAGGGTAATCTCTACACTACATGTAAATTTAAAGGGACACTGTACCAAATTTTTTTTATTTTGTAATTCAGAAAGAACATGCAATTTTAAGCAACTTTCTAATTTACGCCTATTATCAATTTTTCTTCGTTCTCTTGCTATCATTATTTGAAAAAGAAGGCAACTAAGCTTTTTTTTGGTTTCAGTCCTCTGGACAGCACTTTTTTATTGGTGGATGAATTTATTCACCAATCAGCAAGGACAACCCAGGTTGTTCACCAAAAATGGGCCGGCATCTAAACTTACATTCTTGCATTTCAAATAAAGATACCAAGAGAATGAAGAAAATTTGATAATAGGAGTAAATTAGAAAGTTGCTTAAAATTTCATGCTCAATCTGAATCATGAAAGAAAATTTTTGGGTACAGTGTCCCTTTAACGATACAAGTCCCCTGATTAACCCCTTCACTGCCAGGAATTTCAGAAGTGTGGTGCACAGCTTCAATTAGCTGCCTTCTTATTACCAAAAAGCAATGGCAAAGCCATGCATGTCTGCTATTTCTGAACAAAGGGGATGCCAGAGTAGCTTTTCCATCCATTTGTGTTATGACTGCATACATGGTATGTAAATAATTTCAGTGAGAACTCCAAAGTTTGTGAAAAAGTTAACATTTTTTTATATGACCACACTTGGCAGCGAAACAGTAGCATGAAATATACCAAAATGGGCCTAGATCAATACCTTGGACTGTCTAATATATATATATATATATATATATATATATATATATATATATATATATATATATATATATATAAAAATATATATAGTTTTTATAGGTAAATTAAAAAAAAAACAACCAAAGCTATATTTTTGTTTAAATGGAGTGATGGCAAAAAGCTAAAGAATCTCTAGTCTTTTGGGCAACGTTTTGTCTGAAATGCCTGGTTCTTGAAGGGTTAAAAAAGGACAGGTACTCATTGCTGGTCTTCATACAAAATATAACAAAAATGTAAATAGTGACTTTATGAGGTAAAAATATACAAAACAACTTTCTATTTTTACCATGAAGCACCACTATTTTGATTTAATAAACTACTATATTTTGTATGAAGAGCAGTGAGTTACCATTGTTTTTAAAGTATTGTTTGGATTACAACACACCCTGACAGTTGTGTTTTTTTTTTTTTAAAGAAGTGAATGAATTTCTACACAGAGATTTGAGAACAAGCAAAAAAATTGTAAGACATTAGTTATGGTGCATGTGAGTAATGTCTTACCTGTGTAAACGAAGAGGAAATTTCTCATCTTCTAAACACTTTTCTCGATTGTGGTATTTACTGTCTTTTCCTATACCACAGCTAACACCACTTATTAAACCATTTGTTAGGTTACTGTCTATCGTGTGGTTTTTCAGTTTATAATTTGATTTCTCCAGACCACAGTCCACCTCCAAATCCATTTTCTTGTTTACATTCTTAAGCTGTGATGCAGAGATAAGGTTATCTTTCTGGAAATCAGACATATTGTTCATTGTTTTACTGTCCTGCATAGGCTTTTTCCGCAAACACCATATCATTATAATCATAAAGATGAGAACCAGGAGAAGTACCAAACCAATACCCATAATTATAGCTATCCAAGGGATTGATAGTCCTTTCTGAGTCCCAATGTAAGACTCACACTGGTCACCCAAGAATCCAGAGGGACATTCACAGACAAAACTGTCATATGGACCCATCCTACATGTTCCACCATTCTTGCAAGGCTTTAATGTGCATTGTGGGTCTCTGGCGTTCACTTCACAACTCTTTCCATTGAAACCCAGGGGACATTTGCAGTAGTAGTCGTTGTTTAAATAATAGCATGTTCCACCATTCGAACATGGGTTTCTTGCACAGTCATTTATATTAATCGCACAAGTTGGGCCTGAAAAACCAGAACGACACCGACAAACTTGCGTGTAACCAAGGTCAAAACACTGACCACCTGGAAAAGGGAATACAAATTCAACCGATTATTCCTACACACTGCAAGATGTATCAAATAATGCTGTTACCTGTCAGTCTAGATAATGAATGTATAAGAAATTGAACAGTTGCTTCGTAGGTTAAAAAAATACGTTTTAATGGCTTTCAGATAAGTTTGACTATACAATATATTGTGGACAATAAGACATTTAAAAAAAAAATGCCCTTTACGTTTGCAATGTATGTATGTTTATATTTTTATCATTTACATGCTTTAACCCCTTCATGCCTGGAGCAAGTGTTTAACATTGGGAGTTTTGCAGTGGAAACAGCCACAGGCAGATGTGCCTTTAGCGTTCTCAAACAAAGAGAGAGGTTAATTTTGAGAGGTGAGTCTTTTTGCCTTTTGGAGCTTACTCCTCAGCTGCTTAACAAAATTCTATTGTTGAAGAAAATGAGGTCCCTTTAATTGTTACAGATGGTTCTATTTAGGAATTATTCTTATGGGGAAATTACAATGAAAAGGTAAAATCAAATTTTATTTTATATACTGGTAATATGTAGCATAAAAGGTGATAAGACTTGATTAACAACATACCATTCAGACAAGGGTTTGTAGTGCATCTGTCTACTTTCTTCTCGCAGTTTGATCCTGTAAAACCAAGTGTACAAAGACAGGTATAACTGCCGCCTGGTTCTCTTTCTCTGCAAGTACCACCATTGAAGCATGGAGAGTCAGCACAATTTAACACACTGTTTTCACAATGGATTCCATAATATCCTTGAGGACACTGACAAACATAGCCATTTTCTGTATCCTAAAAACAACGGGGGGAAAAAAGATTAACCAAAATGTCTGGATAGGGTATATAAGGAAGCGGTGAAGCGAAAAACACTAACTTTAAAATAAAAGTAACAGTAAACTCTAAAATTAATCTCATGCGTATAAAGAGGCACCTTTTGAACATTATATATATATATATATATATATATATATACACACATACAATATTTTTTTACTTTTCCATGGTAAAAACTAGTGAAACTGAAGCTGATTATTTTGAAGCTAACATTCAGGGCATGTCTAAGTAAAACTGGGTTTTAAAGATTGGTTGCCCACTGGTTGATAAAAAGATAAAATGTACACAGAAGTTATTCATCTAAATGTTTATGGTGGAAACAACTAAAAGAGGGAGGGGACCTAGTTTGGAAAATTTTGCAATGCAGGACAGGAAAAACAGGAACTTCTGTAGAATAACAAACCACTCAAATATGGTGTACAGAAAATAGTAAACAGCTTATGATTAGAAACTAAAGCAATATAACCTTTTGTGGCTTCATTCAGAAAAAAAGGACTGGGTGGGTGCAGTTGTCTAAAAAAAAAAGCTGCCACACTTCTACCTTGTGAACTTGGAAATGTAAGTTTATTGAATACATAGTCAAAAGAGGAAGGTATCTATTTTTATTTTGGAAATATATTGATTGCTTGCAGGGTTAATTTATTTATTTAGTATAAATATTATTCTTACCGTGCAGCTGCCACCATTTCTACAAGGGTTGCTGTCGCATTCGCTGATTTTGTCTTCACAATTGACTCCACTAAAACCAGGCTTGCACGAGCAAGTGTAGCTGCCCTGTCCTGTATTCATGCAAGTGGCTCCATTTTTACAAGGTTTATGGTGGGTGCAATAGTTTAAGTCTGTAAAGGATAGCAAAGATTGAGTTTTACATTTAAATGAAATGAATATTTGGGTCAATCAAAACAATGTTGTTATTTTGATAAAAAGAGATTAATTAGAAACGTATTTGCATAGGGAAATCTGTTCATGGTTATTATTATAAATAAATGCTAAAACTACATAATTATGTATGTCTAGCTATATACACACATAGACATACATATTTATTTGATGGCTGTCATTTAGAAGGCAGATAAAATAATCTGTCATATTAATAGTATATTAAACATATCTTTCTTTCTTGTAACGTGCGTGTCTCACATTCCCTAAAGAGGCCAAAAAGCAAATTAATTAATTGTTTTTCTTCAAAATGCTGCAAATTACCTAAATAAACTATTGATCTGCAGTAACACGGGTTACTAAATTTGCTTGTAAGCTTGTCTAGGGAGTGTGGAACTTGTATACTGCTAAATAATTTATAAATTGAAAGTATTATGACATCATATAAGCTTGGTAAAAAAAAATAACCTAGTTTTATTACATTGTAACTAAACAGATGTCCAGTGACAAATAGTTATGTACAAAATTACCTTGGTCACAGAAAAGGCCACCCCAGCCCTCATCACAGATACATTGCCACTGTGCTTGGCATGTCCCATGTCGGCACCCGATATGGGGAATGCACTCATTGCAGAAACGACCTTGCCAACCAGGACGACACCTGGAAAAGATGAATTTACAAATTACTTGCCACAAGAATATAATTTGTATCCTCTGTACTGAATATGACCCACCCTCCATCTGACATTGAAATATATGTATCTGTGATAAACTAAAGTACAAATAATGCTGATCAGGAAGGCAACAGGATGATGTCTGATGGGGCTATAGAATTTTCTCAGCATTATTTGGACACTGTAAAGCAGTTAGTCACTTTCCTGCTACTTAGCCAGTTCTTTGTTAGGATTTACAAAAAAACAAAAGATTAAATATAACAGTCTGTACTTTTGTGGTTTTACTAAATCTGATTTACACTTCACTACATTACGATCATGCTAAAACAAATTATATAATTTAATTTCCTTGCAAATACTTCTGACTTTTTATCCTTAACGATGAATTTTAAATAAAATTATTATTGAACAAGGCTTAAATTCCTACTTACGTGCACTCTCCTGGGTTGTTGCAATATCCATTTTCCTCACTGCACCCATCTAAACAGATTGCTGTTGAAAACAATAATTAGTTAGGCCTCATGGAAATATTGCACAGACCCATTCTGTGTTGTTATATATACAAAGGCATGAGCAACTCATACAGGACAGAACTAGTTGCATGTAGACAACTGCTAAAAGAACCAGCTAGAAGCATGGTAATAACATCAGGCTATTTTTCACTGAGCTTTGAGATCAGTGTTTGCATGAAAGATCAAAGTTTATATCCTTATTAACATTTCAGTACATACTGTCCAATACTTGCTCAATAGAGATACAAAACAAAAAGAGAATAGTGTAATTTACATTACATAGACTGATCTTAAAAAAATAGGTTGTTGATCAATATTGAAGTATGTACATGTATATAGAAAACTATTGTCTAAATATGATTCATACATTAAAATTGACACTGTTGCCATTATGGAATTCTTATTTGCTGAAAACGAAGCCAAGCTTTTAAAATGGAAATGTGTGTTCATTTATTTATAGATTTTTTATTATTATTATAACACAATGCACATACTTATGTAGAGATTTCAGCTTTTTCGGAATTCTGCATCCTTTATCTTTAGGTAGGGCTAACAAATCAACACATATCAAATGGACCACAAGTTTCACAAATCCAATGTAACTTGTACATTAAATTGACTATTTAATGGTCACATTGCATATTAAACTTTGGATTTAGCCAGCCCTCTAGATATTGTCTCATGGGAAATACATTTATTCATTAATACAGAAATGCATTTGAATGTGGATTTTCTTTTTACGGACCAGATGCTACTTATGCCCAGTCTTTCCTTTTATATCTGTTTAACATACTGTCCTAACATTATTTTCATTTGTTTGCCCTCTTAAATACCTATTTTTGTCTCTGTATAAATCAGACTTAAAATCACTACCGTCTGCATACGAGGTATATTTGTAGTAAAACGTTCTTTTTGTGCAAGAAAAAAAATGTAAAGGGGATGTCCTATTTCACCCCTCCCAACATAAAGCAAATCTGTTAAATTGAAGCAAGCAGCCAGTTAATTTACCACTCTTTTACCATACTGTGCTCGTGTGACATTGATTTTGCACGCTTACAAGGGCCTCGTTTAATGCCTGGTTGCCTCTGAACAAGGCATTTTATCCCTCCCACCCCATCTCAATGAGATAACAGCTGCTACTGGTTTAAGCCACCGAAACCCTCCCCTCATCGCTACAGCTGTTAGGCAGCTTCATCCCCTCGGGCTAAAGCCAACTACAACAATAACAGCGCGTGGCGCGCGGCACAAGTCCGCCACCGTGGAGAAGGATCGCGCGCAGCTGCTGCACTTGACCCCGGGGTGGATAATATTGACAACCCGCGTCACAAAATGTAGCTCGTGCAGCACGCTGGAAGACCGCCCACGCCTCTATTTTGGCGCCTATTTCTAGAGCCGCGCGTGCCATTCCTCGTGTGTTTGTTTACTGTGAGGGGATAAACCAACCAATCAACTCCATGTGTGGTTTCCAGCTTGAAAATACTAGAAAACTATATGAAAAAAAATAAAAATATACTACGAGTATTCGATAAATAATTACGTATAACGTCACAGACACATTCACATATCCTAGACACCAGTTTCAGAGCTAATTCCATACATAATGTAAAGGCCAGTGGGCTTTCCCCACAGATCGTTTAAACTAGCACAAACACTAAGAATGTGAATTTATACCAGTGTTTGGCGACAAAGCAATCAAAAGCCACTAACAGAAGTGATACATGCGTATGCAAAGTTCTTTGTGCTTCATAAGTGATACCAAATTATTTTAAAAGAAACATCATGAAGCATAATAGTACACTATATATAAAAACATGCTCTTTTTAATGAACATTAGCAAGGACAGGGTATGTATCTGGTCAACAAACAAAGAACTACTAAAAACGCTGTACATAGATTTGAGTTATACATAGCTTAAGCAATTAGCCCCGAATATCAATTAAGAAAGTAGAGTATGTTGTAGGTTACTTCGAAAGTTATAGATTTTAAGAAAGACAGCTAGGAAAGGTCTGTATATTAAAAGGACATTAAACCCTTTGCTTTCATATAAATTGTTCTTGTCCCAAGCTTTCTAGGGAAGTCCAATAGCAAATTCTGCAAATTAAATAGCTGGTTTGAAAACCTGGTTTACAGCTGTTTCACTTTTTTTCTCTTTGGGAAGATTGGGGCAAGCACAATTTTTACATAAAAGCTAAAGGTGTTTAATGTCCCTTTAAGTAACCAGCAGTAACATAGGGGCCTAAACAAATTATTATATTTAAATGAAAATTCCTAGGTGGCTAAGACAGAATTGTGGAGATCCCTAAATATTTAAAGCGACAGTTTACTCAAAAATGTTCTCCCCTTAATTGTGTTTCCAATGATCCACTTTACCTGAGTTTATTAAATTGGTTACAGGTATCTCCATTAGCCTTATATTGGCATTTGAAATAGTTTATTTAGCCTGTGGTATCCCCACCCATCATGAAAGTTTTTGGCCTAAAAGCCAAGCTGTGTAAACACAGCCAGTAGAAGCAAATACACTCCCAGTGGGTTATAGAGGATATAAGGTAATACAATGTTAATTTTATAGTATACCGTCCCTTTAAAAAGACTCATAGAAATGCTTTATATTTACAGTGATGGTAAACTTAGAACGATTGCTCAATCAAATCAGATTTCAAATAGAATAATATTAGTTTCATTAATCAAACACTTTTGAATTCCAGCGTTTTTCTTTTCTAACTGCTACTATTCTAATGATTGCTCCAGCAGCCCCGACATTTAATCTTTATCTTTTTTTTTGGACTTGTTTTCCTTCAGCCAATCAAATATCTGTCATTTTGGCATGTTTCTTGAAAAAAAAAAAAAGATATATTCTTCTGCGCAAGCGTTCATAACGTCATGCGTTCAACTAATGCTAATGTTAAGAATGACGTTATGATTGCTCAGAAGAACATATATTTTTTTTTCAAGAAACATGCCAAAATGCCAGATATTTGATTGGCTGACGGAAATCAAGCCCCAAAAAAATAAAAATGTAAATGTCGGGGCTGCCGGAGCGATCATTAGAATAGTAGCAGTTAGAAAAGAAAAAAAACATTAGAATGCAAAAGTAAGTGTTTGATGAATGAAACTAATATTATTTTTTTATTTGAAATCTGATTTCATTGAGCAATTGTTCTGAGTTTACCATCACTTTAAGCAAGAGGTTGCTATATTATATGGCTAGTGTGAGTCAGACCCCCACCAGACCGGTCTCCGTGTGACCTTTGCCAAGACACATCCTTTTCCCTAGACACCAGATTAGATTGTAATATCTGTAAAACAGGATTTCACGTCCAGTATTGTTCTGTTTAGTATGCTGGACATGGCTGTATACAAACTTTTATGTAAAAAAAAAATGATTTTCCATTGAACTATAAACAATGGGCATCTTGTTCCTATACGTTGTCTGTCTCTCATAAATGATCCCCTTAAAAGAGGGGCTAAGGTGGAAAAGGAATGCTTTTTATAAAACATTGTGCTACATCGCACTCTGCACAAAATGATTACTGCTACTTCATTAGACTAATTAGGAAGCTCTCTTTTTTCTTACAACTGTAAAGCCTTGAGCAGAATGTGTGATCACACAAACTATTTCTTTTTCTGTGCTATGGATATCATCCTTTCATTTGTGTTTGGTTTTGTTAATGAACAGCTGAATGAGACACAGATTGAACATGTATCATGGGATTAATGACAATTTTCACAAACTGGCAGGTGTTCCAGAGCATAAAAGATGCTAAACTGTGTGTGTTTATTTGGAGCTAGGTAAATAATGGGCAAATACATTTGCTTTTTGGTGCCAGAGTATACAGCAAAATTGTTTATTTGGCAACCTACTGTTTAGTTATAGTTAAAAAAGAAATAAACGATTTAACAACTCCCAATACAGAGTTATAACTATGTATGTGCCATTAAATATATCATTATAGTAAGTATTACTTGTCACTGTGGCACATCATTAAATACTCATTGAAAGTAAAAATACTCTTATATGTATTTTGTGATAGGTAAATTCATCGAGTTCAATTTTGAGTTTCAAAGACATTTTGTAATCTTTTTTTTTTATATACATTAAAACAAAATCTTACACTTACCTTTAGAGCAGTATTCTCCTTTCCATCCTTTCAGGCAGGTTATCGTGCCATCGGATTCACAGACATAATGCCCAAAATGATCATCGCGGCTCTTACAAATCCTTGAGCAGCTTTCTCCGTAATAGTGTTCACTGCAAACTACTCTATAGGAATATCTCAACTGAGTTTGTGACCTTGACGTTTGGACATCATGTAACCATTCTTCTCCCACATTAAGCTGTGTCTGGATTGCAAATTTGCTAATCAGCATGTCCTCTGAATTTGGTCCTTTGGCTGAAAAATAAAAAAAAGTTTAATGTTAATAGCATGTAAACAAATGAAAATAAAATAACCGCTGTAAATTATACAAATTGCAGAGAATACTACAAATCATTTTGAGGAAGTTGTGTGCGAAACTCCAGTGTGGAATTTTTCTACTCATGTACCAGCTGATTTTGTAATAACAAATATTTGCAGTAAGTCTTAAGATGTGATGATCTGAGGGTGAACCAGCTGCAAACACCTCATTTTACAGAAACTAGTCATGCAAGGGGATATTTTTGTGTGCTTGGATCTGTTACACATAAGTCTGTTGTACTTTACAGTATTACAAGAGCAAAAATGTTAAAAAGAGCCAACCAACCAAAACACAGCATTCTCATTGTTTATTATGACTGTCATTGTCTTGCAATTTGCTACACACAAGTACAATTTGCTCAACACAGGTATATAACCAAAATGTATTTAATATATTGATAGGAAAGTACTCAGAATTTTGATTGTATATTTTAGCCCAGATCATGGTTTGTTTGTTTTTTTGCAAACCTGTGAGCTGCCAATATTAAAATAAGAAAAATAATATAAAAACAATAATTCAAAATATGAAGTAGTTATAAAATAATTGGATGCACATATATCGTATAATGATTAAGGCATATAAGCTTGCACTTTGTATAAAATGTTGAATGTGAGAATTGTTTTGTTGAAATATTCTCTTCCTTTATGTCAGCAAAACATCCAAAAGTCATTATTTCTTTTCCAATGGGCGGAATTTGAAAAAGGTGTAAAATACAGGAAAAGGCAGTCAGGACAATTTGGCAGACTTTTAGTTTTCTCACCAAAGAGCGGATTTCTTTCCCACGCCAAAAATAAACTGGAGGAAACGCAATTGTGTTGGAGATTAAGTAGGGGGGACATGAAAAAATATGTATATATATCAAAGCAGTAACTGATTTCTATCTTTAAAGGAATTACTTTTTGATTTAGGCTCAAGTTAACATTTAAATCATTTTACAAACATAAATAAAATAAGGTCAGTACAGTTTATTTAGACTTCTCCTAACAATTTAATTTTGCCAATTAGCTTTCCTTTTGTGGAGTACTGCCGCCCCCTAGTGGCTGCAGTAGTTATTAAGTATTTACCTGTAGGAGAATGAACAGCTTCGATAATCAGGGAAAAAGTTTTCTGAAATAGAAAGCATAAAGCATACTTAATACATGATGCTAAAGAAATAATACTGCAGTATAGTATTATATGCAGATCACACAAAACATTTTTTATATACACTCACAGTTTTGAAATGTCTAATGTTAACAAGTTCACTGTGTTTTTTTAAATACAGCTGTGCTTGTTTACTTTTCACAAATCATAATAAAAATTAAGCTATTTAAGTTAATTTTAACAGAAGATTAATAGTATGCGGTGATGTAGTTAACGACAATAAAGACTGAGTTGTTGACATATGCTCCCTTACATATACAGGGATGGATTACTTTACTATTGCCCATAAATATTTCGTGCTTGTTATTAATTCATGGACCCATCCTTGACTAGACAAGCAAACATAACAAACCATTTGCTCCTTAACCTATAGGCTGTGCAGTGTCCTCTTACATGATCCACACAAAGCCATTACTATAATTATAATGATTAAGACGTTCTTTCAATAGAATACACCAGCGCATGTTATCTGACATCTGAAGTCAGCACACCCCTGTCAGAGGGGGCTCCAATGTATCACATAGCCCTCTTTAATAGCTAATGGATTCATAGTTTAGTCTTAGACCAGCACTGCTAATACAAACGAGTGTTGCATTTGTTATCACTGCAGAATAATCTAATGGTTCAGTATTGATAAAAGTAAAAGTCTCACCGGCCATGAGAAGTTGAAGGGTAACCTGATGGGGTTGGTAAACCCGTCAACGTTTTTAATGCTGAATGAGTTGGATCCAAGAACCGTTGTATCCAAACTGCCGAAGGTACAGGATCCGGGAGAGGGCACCGACTGATAATGTTTCAAGCAAATCTTGAAGTAGGTCCTGCAGTTTGGCAAACACGACTCGCCATTCGCCAAGATCCCGTTGCTATTGATAAACTCATGAAGCTCCAACTGGAAGACGCCGGAGCTAGACACCTTGGAGGAAAAATACACAACACCCCTAATCAGATCTCCCTGGCAACATAAGTTCCCATCACTCAATCAACAAAACCCATCAGACCACCAAGGTACAGAAAAAAGAATCTTTCAACGGCTATTACCTGATGCAAAATTATTAATAGTAACGTCATGCCAAAGATGCTCCTGGGTTCCATCTTCATCTCTTCCCTGCTTCCAACAAACCCAGTAGATCAGTAGATACTGATCAGTATTTTCCACAATGGAGCTTAATCCTGAAATCCTTCGATAATTTGTTAAAAATGAAAAAATAAAAAAATATATTAAAAAAAAATAAAATAAAGAAAAATAATACTCCACAAAAATATTCAACGAAATCACGGTTTGCGGATGAAATAGCAAACAAACGTCGTCTGGAGCACCAACAAAGCTAGAGAGGTGTAATCCAGCTGGTTAAACATGCCGTTCTGGAAGCACATACAGTATCCCACTTTGTGGAGTTGTTTCAGAAGTAAAGGTCCCACCAATAATGTTAAACTCCTGAATCGCTTTTAATCTGAAGCCTGAGGTTATGATATTGTTCATCTACTACTGTATCGCGCTCAGCAAATGGAGAACTTGTAGTCCCAGAAGCTACTTATATAGTGTTGCTTTTCTATTGAAAGCTCATTATGCGCCTGTCACACACGGCCCGCCCCCTTTCATCTTCCATAAGAGAACTCATACCCAGAATTAATACCCTTCTGCTGCTGCAGCGACCACCAACAAGCCTATCTGATTATGACAAAGCCAAGCATCTGTTGGGATATTTACAACACTCATATGAGAATATTTCCTAAAAGCAAGCTGCTTCCTAAAAGGGAGAATCATAGTTATATTTCCAAGCAGCAACCATTGCACTTGCACGATTTGTCTCTGTTTTCAGATTGCATAATGTTGTTCTTTCCAGTAATAGGATATTTAATCATGATGAAAATATAAATATTATTAAAACGTTAGGGAGCTTTTACTTAAAAACAGTCAAATGTATATGTTGTTTAATATATAAATTTGTGTTTCAAACAAACAATAATGTAATCTTACACTAGTGGGTTATGTCAATTCCTCATATACTTTTGTAGATCTAGGTTTTCACGTACTAATATTGCTGTAGGAGGACTCTGGCATGGCGTGTGCCAGTAAAACTCCTGTCTGATTGCAATATGGGCTTATTGTTGAGTCGCGTGTCTCTCATTAAATCCAGGCACATAGAGGGCCTTTCATGTGCTTGTTAAAAGGGGGGAGAGGAGGGGGTAGTTGGGCAGATAAAGCTTCAGCTGTATGTTAATGAGTGCACGCTTGCCTTCTACTATCTATCCCTTAGCTCATAAAGCAGTAAACCTATTGATTCACCTGTACAAAACAGCAACTCCTCTATTACACTAAACCATGTCTCATATCAGAAAACAACACATTTATCTGGAGAGCTTGATTCAACTAGATTTTGCGTTTATGACATGTATCATATCAGTGCATGTTTATGTGAAATATTAAGCATGATGTCATACAGTTTTCAAATCAGTACATGTAGCATTTGTGTTCACTCTACTTCAGGCAGCCCTTAAGGGATTATTCTGCCCCATTAAACAGTTTTACACTTGCTGATTTATTTACACTTAATTTCCATCAAGAAAAATAAACACCCTTACACACTGCCATAAAATCATTCATCATTTATTATATGTCTTGCTTTTTTCCAGCCTTCATTTCCTACCCAATGGTAAGAGAAATACAAACTAAAACACACTAGGGTCAGGGTTAGAAAACAAAGGTTTGAAAGAAATATGCTGAAAAAACACTAGATTTGTATGGACTTTTGATGTGCAGCACAGTGCAGTAAAATATATTCCAAAGTATGGTAATACACAGAAATTATATATCAGTTAATGTATAGTGTGCTTCACATGACCAGACTTGTATTCCTTCAGAGCTTTAAATAGTTAACAGACCAGGAGATGTTAATGTAGAACAGTAGGATCATGACTCTTGGACCTACATTAGGTAAGAGTTACTAATGCAATGACAAGCCTATTAGCCACTGATTAACTTTATGTTGTAAGTGATGCTTAATTTCACTTTATATGTCACCTTAAATTGATCCCTCTTAATATCAAAGATGATAAAAAATAATTATATTCATTGCTTAATACATTTCTAACTTATGCTACAAAGGAAATAAACATGTCCATCCTTTCACTGTCTAATGCATTAGTAGGGATATTCAAGGTTAGATTTTTTATTATGCAATGCACTTTCTTTCAAAGGGGAACCATCCAGGTTGGTCGTGATAACACTGCATTATACTGTCGCATCATACAATCTGTGTTTTGTACTTTAGGCTGTCCAGCACAGACAATCAGAAACATTTTAGTTATATACAAAACATTATACAAGGTCTTCTTAAACAGATATGCTTATGGTCTTGCAGTAGTCAGTGGGCATGTTAGTGGTGCCATGATCATGACAGGAAGTGGGTTGCACAGTCAGAAAGTATTGTCAATTTAACCTAGGGGTGCCAGCAGTCTATTTGTGTGATGGGAATAAATGTAGAAAGTACATAAAAATGGTATTTATCTGGAAATTATTATTATGTCCTACATAAAAATAATGCAAACGTAGTCTATACATTTACTATTGTAGACCAAATTAAAGGATTACTTTCTGTTATAATTTTTAAGCTAAACAACTAACATATTAAAGTTAATAAACATTAATTAAAACCTACTGACCTATATTTTCTCCAAAACAAAGTTTCATAACGTTCTAAAAGTTATATCTTATTCGCCGATGATGTCACGTTATCCTGCCCACTATTTTCAGCACTGCATGTTCAAAATACTTAAACCAATAACTTTGTGTTTAAGCGCCATTTTGAAACCTAGGTATTGTAAGCGGATTGGTACAGAGCAAAGGATACCCATGGAGTGGGTTTGGAAAACAATTAAATTTGCAGACAAGATTTCTGATATACGGTAGAGATATGTTAATGAAATGCTATTGATAAAAAGCGTATTTGGGGTAGTTAGTAACAGGCATAGAAAATATTTACTTACAGTGGCCCTTTAACTCAGCTGCAAATGAATACACATTTTAGCAAATGTTGAAAACTCTTTTTTACACATACAGGGAATTAAGCCTCTATGTATTATGGCATAGCAACTATATGTATATAATCATCAACAATAAATGTTATTGTTTTGTCCACAAGCTATGGAATGTTTTTGAAAATCTGTGTGAATTATATGTTTCATATTTAATTAATGTATATCTTCTACTACTACAGAAAACCTTTACATTTTGTGAAAGTTCTCTGAAATACCTGCTGATTTTGTAGGATTTTAAGACACGATTAACTCTTAAAAGAGCCCTTTGCAAAACATGTGAGCAAGACAATGGTTATACAAGCAATGGAATATACAAAGCCTATATTACGGTAATGTTTACAGGATTTATATCTTTACCATGAACTGCAGGTACTACACGTAGAAAACACTTTATCCAAACTGCTTGGGACTTGAAAAAGTTTGGATTACGGAATAGTTTGGCTTTTGGAATATGTTCATCTGTAAAATGGGACAGTTTGGAGAAGGGATGGGACCAAGTGTAAACAACAGTATCTTAAGTCATTTAGGCAATATTTACATGGCATATACAGCACATGCATGCAATCTAAAGGTAGTTTTTTTAATCATGTTTAATACTTTTGTATACATAACACCCTCAGAAAGATAGTACAGTACTGTAAACAGAAAGGTAATATTTGTTGTTTTAAATGAATATAGACTAATATTTGCATTTTATAATACAGAAACCAAACTAAAGACCCAGGCAGAGAAGATTGTGACTTACAGACAGGGAAAAATAGTCATTTTTACTACTATAATCTAATACATTTTTATATGTCTGGAACATGAACATAAAAAAACGTTCTTATTTTAATCTGGCCTTTTCACTCTAGAACTCTAGCACTGACATTGTTCTCTAGTTTATGACAATGGTATAAAATCAGCTGTACATTTGGACTTAACATATTCTATTCTAATTGGTACACATTTAATACATATTTTGCAATAGGCTACTATCAACAAAGCATCTCCTTTAGCATTATATATTTTTATTTACAAAGCACACTATAACCTACCATTGCACAATGTTGTATCATCAATCATAGAAATGGCATTTGTTGTAGCAGACAAAGAATAATAATGGTGGTGGACAAAGGAGCTTGCAATTAAACATAAATATGGATATTAGGTCATTTAGTAATCACAGATCATTGATAAGAATCCAGGAATATATACTATACCTATAAAAAGTGCAATCTATATAAAATAAAGAAACTAATTTTGCACTAAATTTACATAGCAGACCCAACATATTGTAGATAACCATTAGTTGCTATTCATGGTCAATTGTAATATCCTGCACTCTCTGTAGTGGCGAGATAGCATCAGAGCTTCATAATAATTTAAAATCTGTATATAATGGAGCAGAAGGGTCAGGGGCTCTTTAATTCACCATTGAGAGACAAACTAGGTAATATTGACTTCAACAGATGTTCATATATATGTGTGTTTTGATTTTTTGACTTGTACTGCAGGTTTACTGCACTAAGCAAAGCCACCCCAAGCAGGGTGATGTAGCCGGAGACGCCATCTGGCACAGCCATAGAGATCAGGGGTATGGCTTCAGTACTGGAGAACCACATACAATATCAGACAGATGGACTCGAGCAGTGATGTTGGAAATTCTATCAAGGCCTTCCATGTTTAACCCACTGGCTGCCATGGGGGCTGCAATATGTTGCAAGCAAGGGGTTAAATAACACAATAAGCAGCAAACAAATTGGCTTGGTGATTTATAACTTGTTTATATATGTGCACTATATGTATATTATCACCTATTAATACTTACTAATAATAAGGATGATGGTGAATATTGTTATTGTATTCAACATTAAAGGTACATGAAACCCAACATTTTTCTTTCATGATTTAGACAGAACATAGAATTTTAAACAACTTTCCAGTTTACTTCTATTATCAAATTTGCTTCATTCTCTTGCTATGCTTTGTTGAAGGAGCAGCAATGCACTGCTGGTTTCTAACTGAACACATGGGTGAGCCAATGACAATCGGTATATATATGCAGCTACCAATCAGCAGCTAGAACCTAGGTTCTTTGCTGCTCCTAAAATTACCTAGATAAACCTTTCAGCAAAGGATAACAAGAGAATAAAGCTAATTAAATAATAGAAGTAAATTAGAAAGTAGTTTAAAATTGTATGCTCTGTCTAAATCATGAATGACTAATGACTTTACTGTTCCTTTAACTACAATTGTATACTTAAGGGGACACTAAACCCACATTTTTTCTTTCATGATTCAGAAAGAGCATGCAATTTTAAGCAACTTTCTAATTTACTCCTATTATCAAATTTTCTTCGTTCTCTTGTTATCTTTAATTGAAAAAGAAGGCATCTAAGCTAAGGAGCCAGCAAATGTTTGATTCAGAACCATGGATAGCACTTGTTTATTGGTGCTGTCCAATCATCAAGCACAACCCAGGTTGTTCACCAATTATGGGCCGGCATCTAAACTTACATTCTTGCTTTTCAAATAAACATACTAAGAGAATGAAGCAAATTTGATAATAGGAGTAAATTAGAAAGTTGCTTAAAATTGCATGTTCTATCTGAATCACAAAAGAAAAAAATTGGGTTCAGTGTCCCTTTAACTTAACTTTAACTGGAGTGTGTGGTGGAGTCAAATTAAAACTAATAAAAAAACAAAACAGAAAATTTGTTAACAACATCATTCTAATACTTGCAATAAAATAGCACAGACATCTGTAATTTTACATTCGAGGAGGCACATTTAGGCTCATATTTTCTAAAAGAGCAAATTGTATATAGACAAGAAATGTATAGATGCATATATGTATGAAACATGTTTTCTGTAAACAAAACAAACAAAACATGAAACAGTATGTGATTATTATAATTATTGTGTATGTATATATATATATATATATATATTTCTAATAATTCATTAAATGAGACAACTAAATGGACTGTCAGACTATTTGTAATGTAGTCACTAGTGTTTTATAAATATACTGCTTGCCATTTTACTAATAGAGAGCAATAGTGACACAGAATCCCTCCAACATTCTGTGAGGAACAAATTGTAAAGACATTATCATTCTCATATTCAGGCATCTAATATAAACTTCATACCTTAAAGTGAATTTAATGTCTTAAAATATACATGATAATGTACGAGTACCTGTGCAGACGTTTCCCTGAAGCCCATCTTCCCACATGACATTGGCATCAACGCAAAGCAATGTAGATTGGTAAGAAAAATGACAGCTAATCAGATTAAAATTCTGAATCCTGAGGAATATAGGGCCCCTGTTTTCAATATGCCCCAGGTAGCTAACAACTCTTCTTCTGAGAAATCCATCCCTGGCAATGTATTAAAAAGTGCATATGTAACACACACATAATTTTATTCTGCCTCATTAGTCCACAAAAATAACAAGTTAACAGCCCTGCATTATGCATAACAGAAATGTATTCATTTTATTTTGTTTTTAAAGTGTGATGTGGTCAGATATCTTTTCATAACAATATTAAACTATTTTCTTCATTTGAAAGGAAGATTTGTGCGTGATATTAACGTCATTTTCCAACCTGAACTGCTCTAGACCCAACTCAAAGAAATCCAAGATGGTTTTTAAGTTATATGGACTGACCAAAAAAATTCCGGCATGGAGAGTAATCATGCCAAATCTTTGGGGGCTTTTTTTGGAGCATTATATTGTAATGTCTGTGTCTCACCTTCATATTCAGAACCCTGCATAGCTAGATAAATAGCTCTTACAGTAACATATGCCTTTCTGAAATTATTTTATGAACTGCGCAGTACTGATGAGACTTCTTAGATAATATTGCAAAAGAGGAGAGCTTTAGATCATAGTGCCCCGTGTCAGTAAGCTTCATTTTAGGGTATATTTTGGTAGGGTGTTTTTTTTTCTAGCCAAACTAGATCTCTTGGGTTAAATTGATAATTTGATCAAACCACTCAAAAGCAAGGTTTGTAATTTTGTTGTATCAGCTGCCTGTTTAGCATGTGTGTTACTAATACATATGTATCTATTATAAATGTCAGCACACCCAAAAATAAAAAAAAACATGATCAACATTAATTTTTAATTGTTTTAGTTTTAAAATAGTAGATATGAAATAATACATGATTGTATATCAAGCAATTATGCTGAACATGCTAAAAGATGTAATACATTTGAATAAATAATTGCACCTTGATCTAGAAAATCAGGCCTAGAGTGTCAAATTCTGAGCCCCTGAATACTAAACAGCACTCCACAGTTTAGACTTGTGCCCCTCAGCATAAATATGCTGCCCTAGTTACTGGGAAACTGGCGTCATGCTCAGCTTAAACTTCAAGACTAGGTCCAGTTTACTTATGTCCATTACAGACATCCATTTGCCAGCTAGATATGAGCAGCCCAGCAAAGCATCAGGGGTAGATGAAGAACCACTGCATTTTTTAGACACGGGATCTCCAGAGGCCAACTGCTGAAGAGGTTATTGGGGTAATTGGATATTCTTGGCAGTAAAGAGGAAAATTCCTTCTGAGTGTGTGCTACTGTCCACAAGAAAATTAAATAACTATACACATTGTATTACTGGTAATATAAGCGTTAAATCTACTATGTGTGTTACTGACAGCAATGAGGTTAAAATACTTCAATTTATCAGGGTTAAATCCTTATCCTTACTTATTATTAGCAATAAGTTTGTCACATTGCTGTATTGTATGAGTGTCTGTCTGTAAGAGGATCAGATCATTTCACTGTATGGGTTATTGGAAATATGAGGGTAAAATCACTGCCCCTGTGTTGCTGGCAATAAGGACACAAAGTGCTTAGCAATAAGCTGTATTTTTAACCAATATTAAGAAGCATTGGGTTCAGTATTCCTTTAACACTTAAATGTCCCTTTAATCTTCAAGTTTTCTATTTCATGTACATGCTACTATGGAATATCATATCAGCCAAGTCTACACAATAACACACAAAAATAAACCCTTCTTATTTGCTGCACTTTTTTTTCAGTAGTCAAACTCTGTCCACCACTTGCTTTATTTGGAGGAGACAATCTGGGCTTGAGTCTGCTGCAACATGGTCATAATGTTAATATCAAGTGATCTGGTTTGCAGTTATATTTAAAAACCAATTAGGAAAAGGTATGTGGCAGGGTTAGCACTGTGAAGTATGCATGGTACATTTTTAGTTCTGAGAATTGAAAAACTCACAATTTTCATGGTTAAACTATATTAAAAGGAGCCAACATAAATATTGGAAGTATAAGTTGTTTTACTATACATAAAGATTTTATATTAACATATAAAGGGGTTGTCTACTTGGCTTAACAACTTAACGACCAGCGCGGTATCCTGTACAACGCTGGTTGTCATGCCCTTAAGGACCAGCGACGTACCCTGTACGTCACTGCAGTCCTGGGCTTCTCTCTGCCGCGATCTAGCGCAAAATAGCAAGATCGCGCTATTTCTGCATGACCCACAAGTAGGGCACTGCAGAAATAGATTTGCAGAGTTACCAATGCAGAATTGGATAGCAGTGATGCCGATCGTTGGTGGGTGGGAGGTTAAGGAAGGAGGCGGGTGGGCAGCCCATCGCCGGAGGAGGCGGAAGGAGGGTAGGAGTGGGTGGGACCGCTTGGCTACGCTACAGGAAATATACATTTTTGTTTAAAAACTGTGTCATTGAGGGGGAAGGAGGGAGTAGGGGCGATGAGGGGGATCCCTTAACGGAAAGGGATCTGGGAGGGGGGTATTAAGGGGGGGGGGCAGCTACACTACAGAAAAAATAGGTATTTATTTTTTTATGAAAATTAGCCAAATTTGCAGCAAACTGAGACCTTCTGCCAGTACTTAAGATGGTAGTGACAATTGTGAGGTGGGGGAGGGAAGAGAGCTGTTTGAGGGGGATCGGGGAGGGATCAGGGGATGGGATGTGTCAGGTGGGAGGCTGATCTCTACACTAAAGCTAAAATTAACCCTACAAGATACCTAATTAACCCCTTACTGTGGTGCTTAGCGGCCTTCTAATTACCAAAAAGCAATGCAAAAGCCATAAATGTCTGCTATTTCTGAACAAAGGTTATCCCAGAGAAGCATTTACAACCATGTGTGCCATGATTGCACAAGCTGTTTGTAAATAATTTCAGTGAGAAACCTAAATTTGTGAAAAAGTGAAAGTTTTTTTTTTATTTGATCGCATTTGGCGGTGAAATGGTGGAATGAAATATACCAAAATGGGCCTAGATCAATACCTTGGGTTGTCTACTAAAATATATATATATATATTTTTGATAGATAAATACATAAAAAGGCTCTATTTCTGTTTAAATGTAGTGATGGCAAAAAATGCTAAAAATGCTCTGGTCTTTTGGGGAAGTTTTTTGTCTGAAATGCACGGTCCTTAAGGGGTTAAAGGGACATGAAACGCAAACATTTTTCTTTCATGATTAAGCAAGAGCATGTCATTTTTAACAAATTTCCAGTTTACGTCTATAATCTTATTTGCTTCATTCTCTTGATATCCTTTGTTAAAAAGCCTATTTAAATAGGCCCAGTAGCTGCTGATTGGTGCCTGCTCATGCCTCGTGTGATTGGTTAACCCATGTGCATTGCTATTTCTTCATCAAAGGATATCTGAAGAATGAAGCAAATTAAATAATAGAAGTACAATGGAATGTTTAAAATTGTATGTTCTATCTGAATCATGAAAGAAAAATTTTGGGTTGCATATCCTAAGCTCCTGATGAGTAATGTCAGAGATTTGTTGGAGCAATGTTATCTTTATTAAGGATCTTATGTTGTATGTACTGTCCAAGAGTGCATTCTTAGTTACACATGATGTTATGTTACAAGCATTGGGGAGTAGATTATGCATAAATATATAGCTAGATAGTCAAGATGCTAGCCTCTAGAGAGAATAAAAAATAGCCTTTCTTAAAGCCACTTGTGTAGTGTGAATTTGAGTCTGTAGTATCTTTCCAATGTCTACAATGTACTATAATAATCAATGTTTAGTTTATGGCACAATGTAGTTATCTTTCTTTCTTATATATGTACACACATTATGGTCCAAGAATGACCCATATGCTAACTACTGATTTATATGATTTTTAGTTATTCTTTTGTTTTACTCCATGAGTGACCAACTTATGTAGCTAAAATTCTTCTGCTTTGTACGTCTAAAAAATAGGGAAAGCACAAGGTACTACCCTGTCATCAGTGATAATGTCAGAAGATATCACAATAGATATGGAAGTACTACTTTATTACAAACATCCTCTGTTTAATTTTATGTAAAATGTGAAAGGATTTGTTGCAATGTATTTCCTTATTGGACCTAGAGCCATGAGAAGGCATGTGTTTGTGGGAGGGGGCAGTACAACACAAGGGTCCATAATAGATGAATATTCTTGTCTTTACTCTCTGATTTAGGATGTTAGCTGCTGCTACCCCCAGCAATGACTTTGGTAATGTCCCTCTTGGTCACCCAATCTTATCATGTGATCCTGAATAGTATTTGACCCTAATTAACAATATAACTCATAACATAGTTATAAGTAAGCCTAGATCAACCAGTAACATACAGTATAGTTTTAATTAATCCCTTGTCTACTAGTAATACACAGCAAAATGATAATAGATCCTCTGGCTGCTGGTAACACTTAACATTCATAACTGTGTGTTGTCTGTACAACCTATTGCAGTGATGATCCTCTGGCTGCCAATAAGACAACATAAACTTTACTGTTGACCAAAAATATACAGATCAACCTTGATTAAACACTGAACCACTTGTTCACAGCAGCATCTAGGTTTCCTTTCCCTTCACACCACTGAGTAGCTGTTTTGTGATTGAGTTCTCTTGCCTTGGTTTAGACTTGAGGAAGCAGCAGTGGTGGTGAGACAAGTTAGGGAACTATTACTGGCATATCCATAGAGAGACCAATAAAGAGCTGATGAGATGTGAGGTTTACTAAGCAAGATCCTTGATTGCAAACCCCCTGCTCTCCCAGCACCTAAGTCTTTTATTCTGAATGAATTACTTACCTTTGATATTTTGTCAAAGTTAGTGATAATCAGGGGTCAAGTCGAGCAGGAACGCATGGGAACGGAGTTCCTGCACTATTTTTGCAGGTTGAACTAAGTTCCCCTGGACAGAGAACAGAAATGCTTAAGTAAACACTGCTGCTGCTGATGGGAGGAGCTGGATTAGAGGGATAGTGAGATCCTGTAGTAATGGGCAGTAAAACTTCCTACTATACACTAAATGCAAGCCTGTCAGCAATCCTGCTGTGTGATCACCCTGCACTGTGCTTACATTTCTGTGTGGCTTGCTCTGGGGTTATTTAGCTCCCCTCAGCAGAAATAGGACTATTGCACCTTAAGTGGGTGAGACTCTGTGACAGGGGAGGAGTCTCAGGCCCAAAGGCAACCATTCAACTCTTAATTGGATTTGCTTTGCTTTCATTAACCAAAGTGTATAGATTATAAACATATAAATATAGTGTGTGTATGTGTATGTGTATAAAACAATATAATTTGTTTTGGGGGTGGAAGTCTTGGTGAGTTCCCACACTTTTTTTAGTAGAACTTGACCCGCCCTGATAATTATTTATATAAAAAAGGTTATTGATTAATTCTGAGTATTCCTACCTTTGTTAGAAAAAAAAACATAATTGTTACTATATATTTGAAAAAGCATTTTAACACCCCCCCAAAAAAAACAACAACAATAAACTACTTAGTTCCATATAAACATATTCCATATTTACACTATAATATTAAAATGCATATAAATTGCCGGATGGGAACCATGTTCATGCAAACTGATGGGCTAGAAACATAGGTATTAATATAATAATTAAAGGGACAGCTTATTCAAATGCTGAATCACTTGAAAATGAGGCAACATGTTTGTAAAAAGCTGATTAGAAATACCACATAAACATACCTATGTAAAAAAAAGGAACATACTTGTCTACATGTTGTAAGCATCCAGTAAAGATGCTCCTCCCAGATCTTTCAAGGAAGTGAGCATGTGTCATGTGCACAAGTGACCTCAACACTGATGATGCAGATTGGCAGAATCTCAGCATGTGGATGACAGGAAAACAAAAGAGTAACTTTATGATAACTGTTTACAGGACACTAGAGCACATTTTAGTCAGTTAATTTGTGTTTCAGATCAGTTTAAGCATATGGCCATCATATATCTCTAAATGTTTTATGTTGATCAATAAATGATAGATAAGTTATCAGAACCAGCTAACAATTGCACCAAAAAAAGATAAGGTACATCAAAAGAGTAGTCTATTAAAAGTATTAATTATTTCCATTAACTGTGCATACCAGAAGATGTAGGGATTTTTTTAAAGGGACAATAAACACTACATAAATGCTAGATAGAATGATGCATTCAAATAAAAGATTAGTCCGAGAATAACATGTAGATGTATTTTTAAAGTTTCATTAGCTGATTAAATATTGACAAAATAAGTGTAAAGTTTAAGTGTCTAATAAAACAATGGAAGCTGCCATGTTGTAACTTAGGTTGCCTTCTCTCCTGTGGCCAATTAGGGACAGTTATAAATAGGTCACTAGAGTGTGCAGCCAATGGTTATGTGAAATATAACAGTGTTCTGCACTTCCATTTCTAACAGGAACGGAAAAGCTCACAATTTCAGAATGGAATTTCAGGAAAAGAGGACAAAATAAATAATTAAAGTATATTGCAAATTTGGCTTATATATACAATTTATAATTGTATATTACCATATCAAAGTGTTTAATGTCCCTTTAATGAATTACTGATATTACTGATATGCAGCAAGCTCTATTGGTAAGGAAGATAACAGGGATGATCTGGGGCACAAATGTTAGGAAATGTTTCCTGATTGCACTGGAGAAGAGAATTGGAAAGGATGGCCTAAGCAAACTGTTGCTGACACATGGCTCTCCCATTGATATTTTAATGAGCATGGCGTGTGCCTCAATCACAGGAGTGGTGGTGGGGGGAGAACAGCCACGTGCCTGTAAGGATAACACTGCAAAGAAGCCGAACTTGGCACCTTGCACAAAAGGGTGAGGACACAGCTGGGTCTATAAGGTGACCTCTGCTAACCAGTTCTGCAACCTTCAACGATAATTAACAGCTTGTGTGCTAGAGGGTAATGCGACACTTTATTACATTTAGCATAATAAGGACTTGTAATCATGCTCTGCACACATTATCACATACTAGTGAAAGTCAGTATCACATGGATATGAATTGCTAGACATTCATTAGTCTACCCATTTATTTATATTATACCAAAAGCATTGCGCTATTTACAATGCAGACATAACCTCTGACCATCAAATGCTTGCATCGATCTGTAAGTAAAGCTGCTATAGTGGAGAGGAGACCATTGCTTAAAGGGACACTGAACCCAATTTTTTTCTTTTGTAATTCAGAAAGAGCATGCAATGTTAAGCAACTTTCTAATTTACTCCTATTATCAATTTTTCTTCGTTCTCTTGCTATCATTATTTGAAAAAGAAGGCATCTAAGCTTTTTTTTGGTTTCAGTACTCTGGACAGCACTTTTTTATTGGTGGATGAATTTATCCACCAATCAGCAAGGACAACCCAGGTTGTTCACCAAAAATGGGCCGGCATCTAAACTTACATTCTTGCATTTCAAATAAAGATACCAAGAGAATGAAGAAAATTTGATAATAGGAGTAAATTGGAAAGTTGCTTAAAATTTCATGCTCAATCTGAATCACAAAAGAAAATTTTTGGGTACAGTGTCCCTTTAAATTCACTCGCAAAAGGTTATGAAAAGGAAATAGTTAATCCTAACGACATTAACAGTGTAATCAAGCAGCAATTTACTTCTAAACCTTAACAAAGTGCTAGAGGGGTCAGAGCTGCAAGGGGTTAATTACAGCAGTTATCTATTTAGTTTGTATAATAGCCACATGCCGGGAGCTATTCACCCTTACTAATCATTTACAAGTTAGCCAATACAGAGATAACATTGTGATCAAACAAGATAACGATCCAGATGAAATGTTTGACTGTAAATCGATTGTATTTTTTTAGACACGGTGATGCTTCCCATCTGCCTCTAGTTATAACACCTGCCATTCAATAAATCGATTTTACAATTTCATGTAACTGCTCAATAGTGCAGATTCCTAGCGCCAGATGCCACTGCACCAGCTGAATATCTCTTAGTCACCTCTCACTAATGAAAAGTAAAGCAGTGTGTTCTAAAGCACTTCATGATTTTAGATTGTATGAACAGTTCTCAATAGATTAGCTGGATATCCTGCTGCCTTCATGTTCATTTTAACCAAATTAACCAATTATATCTATTGCTGCTGCCTGAGTTAAATATTATTTGATCATGTCTCAGGTGTATAACTCATTTTAATATGTAATACAAAACATACTGTTTAACTTGTGCAGGTTTGTTGTAGAACCTAACATTAATTCTGCATGCAATAATAGCTATTGATATAACTGCTTGGTTATATATATTTTTGGAGCAGGTATTTTTGTTTGGTATTACTTATATTAACATACAGAGTACATGTTCTCATGATTAGCAAATTTATATATAGTTTAGGCACATAAACTAACAATCTATCATTTATTTCCTTTATCATTAACCATTTCAGTACCAGAAGACTCTAATTTCTTAAATGCATTCAGATAAACTGTACTCTAATAAACTATAATAGTGAATTATGTAGGAAAATCATTAGAAAAACTCATTATTATTTATTTACCATGTCATAGATCAGTTAGAATTATAATTTAAAGGGACATGAAACCCAAAACATTTCTTTCATTATTTAGGCAGAACATACAATTTTATACAACTTTCTAGTTGACTTCTATTATCAAATTTGCTTTATTCTTTTGGTATCATTTGTTGAAGGAAAAGCAATGCACTACTGGTTTCTAACTGAATACATGGGTGAGCCAATGAAAATCGGTATATATATATATATATATATATATACACATATATATATGCAGCCACCAATCAGCAGCTAGAACCTAACGGCTAGATTTAGAGTTCTGCGGCCAAAAGGGGTGCGTTAGCTACGCATGCTTTTTTTCCCCCGCACCTTTTAAATACCGCTGGTATTTAGAGTTCACAGAAGGGCTGCGTTAGGCTCCAAAAAAGGGAGCGTAGAGCATATTTACCGCCACTGCAACTCTAAATACCAGCGTTGCTTATGGACGCGGCCAGCTTCAAAAACGTGCTCGTGCACGATTCCCCCATAGAAAGCAATGGGGCTGTTTGAGCTGAAAAAAAACCTAACACCTGCAAAAAAACAGTGTTCAGCTCCTAACGCAGCCCCATTGTTCCTAAGTCTGCACCTAACACCCTAACATGAACCCCGAGTCTAAACACACCTAACCTTACACTTATTAACCCCTAATCTGCAGCCCCCGCTATCGCTGACACCTGCATTATACAATTAACCCCTAATCTGCCGCTCCGTACACTGCCGCAACCTACGTTATCCCTATGTACCCCTAATCTGCTGCCCCTAACACCGCCGTCCCCTATGTTATATTTATTAACCCCTAATCTGCCGCCCCCGCTATCGCTGACCCCTGCATATTATTATTAACCCCTAATCTGCCGCTCCGTACACCGCCGCAACCTACATTATCCCTATGTACCCCTAATCTGCTGCCCCTAACACCGCCGACCCCTATATTTATTAACCCCTAATCTGCCGCCCCCAACGTCGCCTCCACCTACCTACAATAATTAACCCCTAATCTGCCGACCAGATCTCACCGCTACTCTAATAAATGTATTAACCCCTAAAGCTAAGTCTAACACCCCCCTATGTTAAATATAATTTAAATCTAACGAAATAAATTAACTCTTATTAAATCAATTATTCCTATTTAAAGCTAAATACTTACCTGTAAAATAAACCCTAATATAGCTACAATATAAATTATAATTATATTGTAGCTATTTTAGGATTAATATTTATTTTACAGGCAACTTTGTAATTATTTTAACCAGGTACAATAGCTATTAAATAGTTAATAACTATTTAATAGTTACCTAGTTAAAATAATTACAAAATTACCTGTAAAATAAATCCTAACCTAAGTTACAATTAAACCTAACACTACACTATCAATAAATAAATTAAATAAAATACCTACAATTATCTACAATTAAACCTAACACTACACTATCAATAAATTAATTAAATACAATACCTACAAATAAATACAATGAAATAAACTAACTAAAGTACAAAAAATAAAAAAGAACTAAGTTACAAAAAATAAAAAAATATTTACAAACATTAGAAAAATATTACAACAATGTTAAACTAATTACACCTACTCTAAGCCCCCTAATAAAATAAGAAAGACCCCAAAAATAAAAAAATGACCTACCCTATTCTAAAATTAAAATAGAAAAGTTCCGATCAGCCAATAGAATGCGAGCTCAATCTGATTGGCTGATCGGATCAGCCAATCGGATTGAACTTGATTCTGATTGGCTGATTCCATCAGCCAATCAGAATTTTCTTACCTTAATTCCGATTGGCTGATAGAATCCTATCAGCCAATCGGATTCGAGGGACGCCATCTTGGATGACGTCCCTTAAAGGAACCGTCATTCGTCGGGAGGTCGTCGGTGAAGATGGATGTTCCGCGTCGGCGGGATGAACATGGATCCGGAAGAAAGAAGATTGAAGATGCCGCTTGATAGAAGACTTCAGCCCGATCATGGACCTCTTCAGCTCCCGCTTGGATGAAGACTTCAGCCCGATGATGGACCTCTTCAGCTCCTGCTTGGATGAAGACTTCAGTCGGATCATGGACATCTTCAGCCCCCCGCTTGGGCTTGGATCAAGACATCGGAGGAGCTCTTCTGGATCGATCGGTGAACCCGGCGTGGTGAAGACAAGGTAGGGAGATCTTCAGGGGCTTAGTGTTAGGTTTATTTAAGGGGGGTTTGGGTTAGATTAGGGGTATGTGGGTGGTGGGTTGTAATGTTGGGGGGGTATTGTATGTTTTTTTTTACAGGCAAAAGAGCTGAATTCTTTGGGGCATGCCCCGCAAAGGCCCCTTTTCAGGCTGGTAAGGTAAAAGAGCTTTTCTATTTTAATTTTAGAATAGGGTAGGGCATTTTTTTTATTTTGGGGGTCTTTGTTATTTTATTAGGGGGCTTAGAGTAGGTGTAATTAGTTTAAAATTGTTGTAATATTTTTCTAATGTTTGTAAATATTTTTTTATTTTTTGTAACTTAGTTCTTTTTTATTTTTGTACTTTAGTTAGTTTATTTAATTGTATTTATTTGTAGGTATTGTATTTAATTAATTTATTTATAGTGTAGTGTTAGGTTTAATTGTAGATAATTGTAGGTATTTTATTTAATTAATTTATTGATAGTGTAGTGTTAGGTTTAATTGTAACTTAAGTTAGGATTTATTTTACAGGTAATTTTGTAATTATTTTAACTAGGTAACTATTAAATAGTTATTAACTATTTAATAGCTATTGTGCCTGGTTAAAATAAATACAAAGTTGCCTGTAAAATAAATATTAATCCTAAAATAGCTACAATATAATTATTTTTTATATTGTAGCTATATTAGGGTTTATTTTACAGGTAAGTATTTAGCTTTAAATAGGAATAATTTATTTAATAAGAGTTAATTTATTTCGTTAGATAAAAATTATATTTAACTTAGGGGGGGTGTTAGGGTTAGGGTTAGAATTAGCTTTAGGGGTTAAAAAATTTATTAGAGTAGCGGTGAGCGCCGGTCGGCAGATTAGGGGTTAATGCTTGAAGTTAGGTGTCGGCGATGTTAGGGAGGGTAGATTAGGGGTTAATACTATTTATTATAGGGTTATTGAGGCGGGAGTGAGGCGTATTAGGGGTTAATACATTTATTATAGTAGCGGTGCGGTCCGGTCGGCAGATTAGGGGTTAATAAGTGTAGGTAGGTGGCGGCGACGTTGGGGGCGGCATATTAGGGGTTAATAAATATAGGGGTCGGCGGTATTAGGGGCAGCAGATTAGGGGTACATAGGGATAACGTAGGTGGTGGCGGTGTACGGAGCGGCAGATTAGGGGTTAAAATTTTTTAATAGAGTGGCGGCGATGTGGGGGGGCCTCGGTTTAGGGGTACATAGGTAGTTTATGGGTGTTAGTGTACTTTAGAGCACAGTAGTTAAGAGCTTTATAAACCGGCGTTAGCCCAGAAAGCTCTTAACTACTGACTTTTTTCTGCGGCTGGAGTTTTGTCGTTAGATTTCTAACGCTCACTTCAGCCACGACTCTAAATACCGGCGTTAGGAAGATCCCATTGAAAATATAGGATACGCAAATGGTGTAGGGGGATCTGCGGTATGGAAAAGTCGCGGCTGCAAAGTGAGCGTTAGACCCTTTCCTGACTGACTCCAAATACCAGCGGGCGGTAAAAACCAGCGTTAGGAGCCTCTAACGCTGGTTTTGACGGCTACCGCCAAACTCTAAATCTAGGCCTAAGTTTTTTGCTGCTCCTGAGCTAACCTAGATAAACCTTTCAGCAAAGGATAATGAGAGAAGGAGGCAAATTAAATAATAGAAGTAAATTAGAAAGTTGTTTAAAATTGTATGATCTGTCTAAATCATGAATTTAGAATTATGACTTTACTGTCTCTTTAAGTTTTATTCTAAGATCTAATTCTTATTTTTTTGTATGACACTCCTAATGTATTTTTGAAAGTTATGTGACAATCCATATTTTATGTAACGATGAAAAAACAGAACCAAGGAAAAAAATACAATTGAACAAAACATACAAAATATAAGAGGCAGGATATAGAGGCAATAATTCCCAAGATATTGCATAATACTAATGAAGATAAAGACAAAGTAAAAAATTGGACAGATCGGTTCATTCACTGAATGTAATGTTAAAGGGGTGTGGAAGTCAGAATTAAACTTGATTCAGATAAAGCCTGCAGTTTTAAGAGGCATTTCAATTTACTTCTATTAGCAAATGTACTTAATTGTCTTGCTATCTTTTGTTAAAATAGCATACCTATTACCTAGGTAGGTTAGTGGCTACACATATATGTCCCTTGTCATTAGTTCACCAGGTGTGTTCAGTTAGGTCCCAATAGTGTATTGCTGAACTGACTTTAACTATGTGTTTAACACATTTGCAGGGGTTAAACACAGCTATATGCAAGTGACTGTGCAATAATAAAATTAAACAATATACTGCCTTTTTTGCACGTTATCTCCCTTTAACTGCTGTATTAATAAATTACTTCCACTTTACCCAAAGGACAGACTTGCCTCTTGCTTAAAAGCTGGGCTTTGTGTCCATTAAAGGGACAGTTTACACTAACATTTCTCCCCTTTAATTTGTTCCCAATGATCCATTTCACCTGCCAGAGTGTATTTAATTGTTTATAAATAGCTCATTTATCTTTATATCAGCAATTTAAATAGCTTTATTTGCCGGTGGTATCCCTACCTATACTGGGAGTTTCTATACCTATAACTATAAGCTATAAAAAAGCTGAGTAATCATAGCCAGCAGAAGAAATTACACTTCCAATGGTAGGTAGGTGAGATAGTAGGCGAGATAAGTAATACAATGTTCATTTCCATTTGTTCTCTCTAACTATTGGGCTTTGGTATACAAACAGAGATAAGCACTTGTGTGTAGATAAAATGATAACATAGGGAGATCTGCAAGCTCAACCCATTTTGATGGATTGTGGTGTCAAAAAACAAAGAAAGTTATTTCATATCTAAAATTAAACCTAAAGAATCAATTTCTCATACATTTTATACTATTGGTATAACAAGTCATTGGAAGCCCATCACAGGAAACACAATGTTACAGTATACTTCCCCTTTAAACAGCAATTAAAATATAAAATGTTTAATTATAAAGTCTTGGGTGCCACCATGTTGGAACCTAGTTTTCTCCATTATCTCTCACAGTTGCTAAGGTCAATTAGGGACAAATATAAAACAGGTAATGAATTGTCCAAACTGTAAACGGTGCAAACAATGGCTGAGGGGAAACCCTGTTAAATACCACAGTCATTATTTGCACAATTCAGTGTTTGGAAACTTTATTGCCTGTTATATCTGTCCCTAATTGTCAGATAATTACAAATCTAGATTTCATCATGGTGGCGCCTGTTACTTTATTGAAATTAAAACTTTACACTTGTTTCTTCAATTTTTTTACATTTTTTTACATTTCTAGAATGTATTTACTGTTATGGAGCACATGTAAATCAAAATTAAACTTTCATGATTTAGATAGAATGTACAATTTAAAAAGCAAAATCCCAATTTGTTTCTGTTACCAATGTTTCTTTTGGTATCCTTTGTTGAAAGTTTGTTTCTTTCCATGAGAGTATAGTAGGCTTAGGAGAATGCACCTGTCCACTATATATACAAAATTTTTGCTGCCAAATAGTGCTTTAGACACATGCACAGTGCACACCTCCTGAACCTATCTCAGTATGCCGTTATGGAAAGGAGCTAACTTTTAGCAAAAGATAGCAAGAGGGAGGTAACTTTGATAATAAAATTGATTGAACTCTCACTCTGAATCATGAAAGGTTAATTCTGACTTCTATATCCCTTAAAGGATAATATGAAACCCAAATTTCTTCTTTCACGATTCAGATAGAGCATGTCATTTTAAGCAACTTTCTAATTGACTCTCATTATCAATTTTTCTTTGTTCTCTTGGTATTTTTTTTGAAAAACAGGAATGTAAGCTTAGAAGCCGGCCCATTTTTGGTTCAGCACCCTGGGTAGCGCTTGCTGATTGGTGGGTACATCTAGCCTCCCCTTTGCTTCTGGGAATTTCAGAGAAAATCTTGCCCAAAATACAGGAGAATTTCTAGCATTTTTGCTATCACTTCATTTAAACAGGCATAGAGCCATTTTTTATTTTAATTTACCTAACAAGATAGTAGATATTTTTTAAGTAGACAACCCAAGGTATTGATCTAGGCCCATTTTGGTATGTTCATGACACAATTTCGCAGCTAAATGTGACCATATAAAAAAAAAGTTAACTTTTCATAAACTTTGGGTTTCTAACTGAAATTATTTAAATACTGCTTAACAGTCATAACACAAATGGTTGTAAAAGCTTCTCTGGGATCCACTTTGTTCAGAATTAGCAGACATGCTTGGATTTTCTATTGCCTTTTGATAATTAGAATGCAGTTAATTGCAGCTGTACACCACGCTTATGAAATTCCCGGCAGTGATGGGGTTAATCATTCAGCTTGTAAGGGTAATATTTAACCTACCCCCTGATCCCTAACTGATCCCTCCCAAACAGCCCCCCCATACACTCTTCACCACTAGTACACTAGATTTTTCTTTGTATAAATGTTTTATAGATGATCTATTTATAAAGCCTATCTGGTATTGTTTTTATAAAAATGTATAGTTTTGCTTATTTTTTAAGAACATTGTGCTGATTTTCAGACTCCTAACCAAGCCCCACATTGCCAGATGTATACATGCGTTTACAGACTCCTGCAGGTTCCTGTTTATGTTATCTGTCTTTTTATATGCAGGGGAGGAGGGTAGTGTCTGCTTTTTTTGTTTACCCAGCCCCTTTCAGTGGGTGTCCCAGACTACCTCATCAACAGTGCTAAACTGGGAGCTTCTAAGTAAGTTTTTAAAATGTTTTATACTGGATTTTTAGATCAGCATCTGTGCATATTTTTCTTTATAGTGGTGTCTATACATGCAGTTATATGAAAATTGGTGTATACTGTCCCCTTAAATACTGGCAGACAGTCTGCTAGTATGCAGTTTAGTTTTTTTAAATTAATTATTCTATTTTTTTCTGCAGTGTAGCGATCCCTCCTTAAAGTGAAGGTAAAGTTTGACATTATGCAAGACAACCTAGCATTTGTCCATATGACCCTAATCCAGTCGCTAAGTTTTTTTTTCTATTAGTTCAATATTTTGCATAAAAAATTATATTTAAAAATCCCTACCGCTTAGCTCACAACTCCTCCCATGCCCTACTTCCATCTTCTTATCTTAGGAATTTCCTTCAGCGGTCCCACCGCTCTTTGTATCTCTAAAATGCGCGGTCACGCTGTAGTTTATAACTGCGCATGCGCTAATCGCTGACATCCACAGATTTACAATGGGATTCTTACATGTAAGTAGCACGCATGTGCGAAACAGGAGCGCACATGGTTTCCCATCTTCAGAAAATTTCAGTAGCGCATGCGCTTACAACTAAAGGGGTGGATGACGTAGAGTGACGGCCGCCTAACGGCCGATATTTCAATTGGATTCAACAAATACGTGACCCACTGAAAAAAAAAACATGGGCTGAATTTGTGGACATTCGGTAATTGATTTAGAAAGGTGACAACTCAATTAATATTGAAAAATATAAGAATTGATGAATTAAACTTATGTTTATTTTACACACTTTATGCTATACTGTATTGACATTACGGTAACTTTACCATCACTTTAACCCTTCCTACATCTCGATCCCTCCCAAACAGTTCTCTAACCTCCCCAATAGTACCAGCCATCTTAGATACCCAGTTTATGTTTCTGTGGTGTAGTGAACCATCCCCCCTCCTCCCTTCAAAAAGTATTTGCAGTGTTTCCAGTGACATATTATATCAATGTACTGTACCAGAGTATAAATGTATGAGAAATTGCTTTTTAGATTTATTTTTGTAATTAAATGGTTTGATAGTTTCCAACCACCGTCTATAATAAGGAGTTTGCCCTATGGTCAATTATTGACAGCCAAATAGATTGTAAGTGTTCAGGTGCCAAGTGGGACTGGACAAAATTATTAGCAAATTTCAGAAAAAAAGGTTACCCTAATGATATTTTACAGGAAAATCTAAAAAAGGCCCAGGAAGAAGAAAGTTTGGTTTGGTTTCTATTCGGATTGATTTAGATTTTTCAAATTTCGGTTCGGATCGATTCGAATTCAGCAAAATTTGAATGAATTCGTTTCGGATTTATTCGGATTCGAATGAATTTGTTTCAGATTTATTCAGATTCGGATAAATTTGGCTGAATTCGGTTCGATTTGGTTCCGAAATTCGGAATTTCGGTATGTTTTAGGTGGGATATGCTGTGTATTAGACTAGTATTATGTACTGTATATTAGGTGTAAATAGTACTAGTGTAATACACGGCCATCCGAATCTACCGAATAAAGTCAGTAGTTAAGAGCTTTATGTGCTAACACCGGAATATAAAGCTCTTAACTACTGTGCTCTAAAGTACACTAACACCCATAAACTACCTATGAACCACTAAACCAAGGCTCCCCCACATCGCAAACACTATCATAAAATTATTTAACCCCTAAACTGCCGACCGGACACCGCCGCCACCTACATTATAGCTATTAACCCCTAATCTGCTGTCCCTAACATCGCCGACCCCTACATTATAGTTATTAACCCCTAGTCTGCCCCCCCAATGTTGCCGCAACCTAACTACAAGTATTAACCCCTAGTCTGCCGACCGGACATCGCCGCCACTATAATAAATGTATTAACCCCTAAACCGCTGCACTCCCGCCTCGCAAACACTATAATACATTTTATTAACCACTAATCTGTCTCCCTGACATTGCCGCCACCTACCTACAATTATTAACCCCTAATCTCCCGTCCCCAACGTCGCCGCTACTATAATAAAGTTATTAACCCCTAAACCTAAGTCTAACCCTAACCCTAACACCCCCCTAACAAATATAATTTAAATAAAACGAAATAAATTTACTATAATTAAATAAATTAATCCTATTTAAAACTAAATAATTACCTGTAAAACAAACCCTAATATAGCTACAATATAACTAATAGTTACATTGTAGCTATTTTAGGATTTATATTTATTTTACAGGCAACTTTGTATTTATTTTAACTAGGTACAATAGCTATTAAATAGTTATTTACTATTTAATAGCTACCTAGTTAAAATAATTACAAAATTACCTGTAAAATAAATCCTAACCTAAGTTACAATTAAACCTAACACTACACTATCATTAAATTAATTAAATAAATTAATCCTATTTAAAACTAAATAAATAGTCATTTACTATTTAATAGCAACCTAGTTAAAATAATTACAAAATTACCTGTAAAATAAATCCTAACCTAAGTTACAATTAAACCTAACACTACACAATCATTAAATAAATTAAATAAATTAAATACAAATACCTACAAATAAATACAAATAAATACACTAACTAAAGTACAAAAAATAAAAAAAGAACTAAGTTACAAAAAATAAAAAAATAATTTACAAACATTATAAAAATATTACAACAATTTTAAGCTAATTAGACCTACTCTAAGCCCCCTAATAAAATAACAAAGCCCCCCCCCAAAAAAATGCCCTAACTTTATTATAGTAGCGGCGACGTTGGGGGCGGGAGATTAGGGGTTAATAATTGTAGGTAGGTGGCGGCGATGTTAGGGAAGGCAGATTAGGGGTTAATAAAATTTATTATAGTGTTTGTGAGGCGGGAGTGCGGCGGTTTAGGGGTTAATACATTTATTATAGTGGCGGCGATGTCCGTTCGGCAGATTAGGGGTTAATACTTGTAGTTAGGTTGTGGCGACGTTGGGGGGGGCAAATTAGGGGTTGGTAAATATAATATAGGGGCCGGCGATGTTAGGGACATCAGATTAGGGGTTCATAGCTATAATGTAGGTGGCGGCGGTGTCCGGTCGACAGATTAGGGGTTAATACTATTTATTATAGGGTTTGCGAGGCGGGAGTGCGGCGGTTTAGGGGTTAATACATTTATTATAGTAGCGGCGAGGTCCGGTGGGCAGATTAGGGGTTAATACTTGTAGTTAGGATGCGGCGACGTTGGGGGGGCAGATTAGGGGTTAATAAATATTATGTAGGTGTCGGCAATGTTAGGGGCAGCAGATTAGGGGTACATAGCTATAATGTAGGTGGCGGCGGTGTCCGGAGCGGCAGATTAGGGGTTAATAAGATAATGCAGGTGTCAGCGATAGGGGGGGGCGGTAGATTAGGGGTTAATAAGTGTTAGATTAGGGGTGTTTAGATTCGGGGTTCATGTTAGGGTGTTAGGTGCAGACTTAGCGTTTCCCTATAGGAAACAATGGGGCTGCGTTAAGAGCTGAACGCTGCTTTTTTGCAGGTGTTAGGTTTTTTTTCAGCCGAAACTGCCCCATTGTTTCCTATGGGGGAATGCCGAATTTTCCAAGCTTATTCGGATTTATTCGGTAGATACGGCAGCTAATTAGGATTCATTCGGTAGATTCGTAAGTATTTTAATTCGGAAATTCTAATCGAACCTAATCTCCGAATTTACCGAATTTTCAGAATTTCCGAATTAATCCGAAACGAATCGCACATGTCTAGAAGAAAGTTTCCGTTCCACTTGTCACATTATGGTTATCATAGAAGGAAGTTACAAACAGTCATTATAAAACATTTGTTGAGTCATGATTCAGAATTTTTCAAAGATTCTCCACTTTTTCATATAAAATGACAGATTTGGGGACTCTGAGTATTTTCCCTCCCATGCAGAAAAAGTGCTGCTTTGCTTGTTTTAATTGTGCTCACCGTCATTCATTACAGAAAGGTATCTATGTCACATATCCTTAATAATCTAAAAATGAAAAACCAGTCTGGACCTGATCAAATCCCAGCAATGCTGTTGAAGCTCAGTGTGCCGGCAATTGCTAAACCTGTCACAACCCTAATTAACGAATCCTTGGTGTCAGGATACATACCCAAACTTTGGAAGACTGCAAGAGTAGTGCCTATCCATAAAAGTGGTGTGTTAACCTTGGTTACTAACTAACGCCCAATATCATTGCTTGCAGTATTGTAAAAAATCTTAGAAAAATGCGTCCATACGCAACTATGTGAGTGTTACCAACAATCTAACTATTTGACACCTGTCCAATCAGGTTTTCCCCCAAATTACTCCACTACAACTGCCCTTCTAAAAGTTTGCAACAATATCCAAACTGGCATGGAGCAAGGAGGCCTAACTGGAGCAATTTTCCTTGATTTTGCAAATGCCTTTCACACAGTAGGCCACGACATACTACTGCTCAAACTAAAAAACTCAGGTATCGGTGATCGTCCGCTATCCTGGTTTCTATCATATGTATCAAATCGATCACAGTATGTCTCCATTTCTGTCAGCGACTCCCTCCCTCTCCCAGTCATGTGTGGTGTTCCCCAAGGTTCCATTCTCGGCCCCCTACTATTCACATTATGTATAAATGATCTGCCAAATGTCTACAAATCCTCAACTGTACACATGTACGCAGACCACACAGGAATCTATGCAAGCAAATCCGATCTGCCGCAGCTTGAGGCAGTGCTCCAAGACCAGTTCACAGAGGTAGAAAAGTGGATCTCAAAAAACAAACTCTTCCTAAACACTGACAAAACTGTCACAATGATCTTTGGAATGGTACCTAAATTACACAAACTACAAAATTCCCATCTACGCATCAAAACAAAATCAAATTGCACACTGACTGCAGTCCACTCTTTCAAATACCTGGGTATGTTGTTAGACCCCAATCTATCTTTTGGCCTCCACATAGAAAAACTTGCATCTAAACTCTATCCAAAACTAGGTGCCCTGTACAGAAACAAATCCTGCCTCAGCCCTACAGTAAATGAAAAGATTGTACAACAAATGCTGATGCCAATCATGGATTATGGGGACGTAGTATATGCACCATCACCACAAATTCACCTTAATAAACTTAATACATTGTATAACTCGTTCTGCCACTTTGTGCTACAATGTAACTACAGGACCCACCATTGTGACATGCTAAATGAACTAAACTGGCTGTCGCTGGAATCCAGACGCACCCTCCATCTTTCCAGCAGTGTGTTTAAGAGATTTTCTGGGAAGCTCACACCCTACCTGAGCAGAATGCTCTCCCCAGCTGTTCCCACCTCCCATAACCTCCGATCTAGTACCAGCACATTATTTAGTCTGCCTCCACACAAAAAGAAAGCAGCTCGATCCTCTTTTTCCTACAGAGCACCACATTTATGGAACGACCTCCCGCACACTTTTAAACCTTCCCCAAGACTAAAATCCTTTAAGAGATCTCTCTCTACATATCTAAAAACAGAATGCACCTGTCATGGTTGATTATATATTTCCTACCTGTTCTATGTTAAGTTTTGCATATATTATGTATTAATATTGTTTATGTATTTTATTGTATCCTATTGTATCAATGCAATATTTTGTGGACCCAGGACATACTTGAAAACGAGAGAAATCTCAATGTATCCTTCCTGGTAAAATATTTTATAAATAAATAAATATCCACATACTGGACGACAAGGATAGAATTTGATAACACAAATTAGATAACAATGCTCTGGTTATTTATCATTTTATGGTGATATCATACAACAAGAGCCAGTTAAGATTCTAGATTGTAGATGGGGGATAGACAAAAGTTGCTTTTTACAAAGGAGGCACATTGTTTTTTAACAAGTTGAATACCCTGTTACGAACGGGTTTTAATCGTGATATCTATTGGCGAAATTTAATTTAAAAAGTACTGTGGTCTGTTATACTTAATAATGGTTCTTCGTTTATATTACAATTTTAAAAAATCCAGCTGTGTCTCCTTTGTTGGATTGATAATGATCCATTAATGCATGGATGTTATCTATTATGTATTTGACAAGTCCCTTCCACCTTCAGAATTGTTATATAGACAGAATAGATAAGGTCATCCAGCTATGGTATTCCTTTTTTTTCTGATTGCTTTTTGTTTGTATCCATAATGTACATTCTAATGCATAACTATGGTGAATCATAGCTTTGTTTTATTGGGGACTGAATTGAATACCTACTGTGTAAATTATTGCCTGTTACCTTTATTTCAAATTTTCCACCTTAAATGAATGAGGTATAAATGTGGGGTGATTGTTTATATCCAGCAATGAGTTCTGTTTTCCCTACCATTCAGGGTAGTTGTTTTGTCCAATATGTTTCAGAGTCCTGAAAAGTGCATCATAGTTGTTTGCCAATGCAATCACAAGGGCACTGTAGATGCTGAACGTTGTATGCTACACCATCTTTTATGAAAGCCAGTTGCCCCCTTCAAATTGATGGCACAATGTGAAGGCAGAGAATTTATGACCTATATGGGGGAATATCCCTATGTAACTGCAGGTATTATAGTGAAGTGCGTGATGAACTTTGGATTTATTATGGCATCCTATATGTGGTACAAGGCTGCATAAGAAAACAGTTTATTCCTCCTAGAGAGTGTTCATTTAAGCTGGTGTGATGATGGGGTATTTTAGACTAATATAGAAGCCACACTGGACAAGCTATTCCTGATATAGGTTAGAAACATTTACAAGATCTGCCTCAGCCCCACAATACATGCAGTTTAGCTGCGTTACAGATATTGTTTTTGCTCAATATCATTAGTGAGACTGATCCAATATAACAGCCAGAAAATGTTTAATTCATGGAGAATTTCCGCTGACTGTTGTCACACTAATTAGATTTTATAAGGATAGACACTGACTGCTTTTTTGAACACTTGTTGATGTTTTTCCATCTTCATCTCTTATCATGATGAATGGCTCCCCATTGGGATGCCTTGTTTTTCCCCCCAATCCTTTGTATTGTATTTTTGCTTCTTTTTTTTGCCTGTGTTTGAGGTATGAATTGTGAGTGAGTGGTTTCTGGGAATATTATATCTCTATCTCACTACATGGTATGTTTTTATGTTTCAAATAAAATAGTTGTTTGCATTTGATATATAATGTGCTGGGATTGGATATTTGTCTATTATATAAATAGTATAACACACAACTTGAACTATATGAAGAACTCTACATGCGCATCAGCTTAGCACACCCTTGGCTTAGCGCTTAAGTAATATCTGACGTTATACTGTGCGCCCCCATAGAACTCTCTTATGTGAGGGATTTGGTGCACCCACGCTACCTGACATCCAGATGCTAACACACCCTAGACAATTGCTCAAGGCATAAATACTTGTAATATATGCTCGAAATAGCAGCGATATTGATTGTATTTGAGCGATGTTAACGCACAATAACATATTTTTGTTCTTCACTTGTAATTTAGAGCCCGGTTCTCAAAAACTCTCTGGCATGCAGAGAAACCGTTAGCTTTTTTTTTACTGAGTATTATAAAGTAAGTAATGGTTCCTAACATAAAGCTTTAAAGAATCAGGCCCCTAGTCCTTATGAAAATACACAATAGTTATTTAACACCACATTGGTAACATTAATTATCAATCTTTTGTAACACTGTTACCATTGCAATTATAGAATAATTTACTAATGTTCATGAAGGACCTTAAATATAACTTGTAAAAAATGTTGTAGCTCAGGTTATGGTAACTATTGGTAGCTAAAGACCAGTGGCAACTATTTTTTTGCATTTTACAGATGTCTATGTATACATTTGTCTATGTATAAATTTCCACTTTTTTAATTCTTGACTGCAGACTTTCATATTTAATATAAATGTGTTGACCCTTGGCCTTGCCATTACCCCAGGTTCTCTCTTAAAGGAAAATGAAACCCATGATTTTTCTTTCATGATTCAGGCAGAACATGCAATTTTGAACACATTTCAAATGTAACTTTTTTATCTAATTTGTTTCATTCTGTTGGCATCCTTTGTTGTAAAAACCAAATACACACACACACACACACATATATATATATATATATAAGTAGAAAAAAACGGGATGCAGACGTCTTTGTTCCAAATTCCAATACTTTATTTATTGCAAGATAAAATCATCCATGTTGTACATGATCAAAAGGAAAATCACACAAATCCAACATAAGCTTGTAGGAAAACTGCTGCTGAGCTGACATGTTTCGCCACTCACGGCATAATTATAGCTACAGATAAAATCCCAGCATACCTATTTAAGAATGCTGGAAAAACCCAATAGGTTAAAACTTGATTAACAAGGCATGCTGGCTAAAGGTATTTAACCCTATGTTCACTGGAAACATTTAAACTATTAAGGATTCAAGCCCTGTTTATTGTACTAAAGTACTTTTTATCTACAAAATTGGTGAAATGAATTATATGCAAAAACACTTCAATCCCTTTAAAAGTTATTAATTGAAGTACATATATTTATATATATAAATACAAATACATATTTTTGAGCTCTAGCCTTTTTTTTTCTTTGGTACTCCCCCATACTTAGCATTCTGTCCATATATTGATTGTAATTGAAAGACTACACTTAGCTGCATTGGCCTAGATTCCTAGATATTTGTGAGATTGCAGATTGGCCTTATTAAAAAAGACAATGGGCTACATTAATAGTGACGCACTAACTCTTGCATGTTAGCGATATAATTTTTTCTGCAACGAAAATAGCACTCGTATTACAAATTGAAAGTGAATGCAAGAGCGCAATCGTGATTTATGCTCGTCAGGGTTAGCACGACTGAAAACCTTGTGTAAAAGGGTAGTAAGTTAAAAAAAAGTTGCACCAAACACAACATAAATACTCTAAAATAAACTGTTACACTCATATAAACAGAGTCCAAAAGATGAGGCAGCAGTCGGTTCCTTCATCTTTTGGACTCTATCTATTTTGGGGATGACAAGGAGTCCCCTTATTGGCAGTTTGTCCCTTCAAGGATCCTCACACTCCGGTTTCTACACTGCAAGGTTATTACAGAGCAAGTGCCGTGTTCCCTGGATGGTGATAGGCTGTAGGCGACACACCCCTGACTTTGCACAACCCCGATGACGTCACACGCTAAGCTACGGAGGCCCGACATCCGAAAGTAAAGCAGAACGGAGAGGAGTTAATCCCTACAGGGGAACCGGCGGCTCTAGCCGCAGTTTGTCCCCATTTAGGACTACACCTCGGAGGAGTTCGCTCTTGCATTCTCATTGGGTCATTAGAGACTTCCTACGGCAGAAGGGTGAGTTCCTTATTGTCACCCTATTCCGCATTAGTGGATGCCTTGGAGGATTGGGGTTGTTGAAGCTCTTGCTTTTGCTTTTGTCTTGGGGGTGTGTTTTTGCGCCACCACTACAAGCCTAGCTTTCACGGTACATTGCCTATGACTGACGCTTTTACCGGAGTTTAAATATCCACAAGAGTGTTTATGTTACATCTGGGATAGCGTTCTATTACTCATATAAACACTATCTGATAAAAATAAATATTTAGTGTCGTATATGTGCGCTAAACCCGATAGTAGTTATATCAAAGTGCGTTATGTATTTAATTAATATAAAATATTGGAAAAAATATTATTCATTTTTAATAATTAATACACATATTATAATGTGTAATTCATTATTATAATGGTTTATTATAATATATAATAACTTCTAAAGTCATTTTTTATTTTATTAATATTTTTCAATATTTTAAATAAAATAAATACATAAATCACCCTAATAGAACCCCTGTCTGGTTTAACGCACATGAAGAACTTTATGCGCCTCAGTAGAAATAACTCAGGTGCTCTAAAACCAAAAGAAGTAAAATAATTATTTATGTGCAGTGCACTAAACCCACTATTAGTTATATTAAGGTGCTTTATGTATTTATTTTAAATAAAATACTGAAAAATATTATTAATCAAAATAATTACTTTAAAAGTTCTTATAAATGATAATAAATCATTAAAATAATGAATTAAACATTTTAATATGTTTACTAATTATTAATAATTATAAATATTTTTTGAAAAATATAACATTATGCACCTCCTGTCAGGTTTAACGTACATTAAGAATTCTTTTACTCCTGTCAGATTTAGTGCACATGAGGATCTTCTGTAAGTTCTTCACTAAGCTGACAGGCGTAAAATAATTCTTCATGTGCACTAAACCCGACGGGAGTTATTTTTGTATTGCCGTAATATATACATATAGGGCTAAAAGGTGGGAAGTAGCCTCCACAGGGGGATGGAATTACTTGGTATGCTAACTGTCCATCGTCTTCATTTTAGTGCGGTATAAAAGGTTCTGTACTGCACAATCTTATCACCTGTGAAATCTGCTTTAACGCGTTAGGCACAGAGATTTTGAGCGGGATGAGAGAAGGAAGTTTTTGGCTAGTGAGTTAGTGCTTGTTAGGTTTTATTTCAGAACATATTCATAATTCATATTTGTTTGTATTATTCACTTATATTTGTTTAGGTACACGCATACATGTACAGTTCATACAGTACATAGTTTAATTAAAAATACACTTAGGCCTACAATACATACAGCTGCACACACACACATACTTTCCCTTTTCCATACTTTACCCCTTCCTACCTTCACAGAAGGAACCTTTGCTTTCACAATCCTTTTCCTACCCCAGTGAAACAATTAACCTTCACTTTGTGTTTTACATTTATTTCATAACTTATTTTTGAATTTTTATTTCCTTTCCTCAGACTGTTTAATTTTTTTTTCACAGCCAATTTATTAAGTCCTGATAGTGTTTTTGCCCCTTCTTTCTCAAAAAACTTTGACTTTGACGGTGATTCCCTTTTTTCTTTAAAAAACTTCTATTCCCTAAGTGCTAGAATACAAGTGAGGCGCAAACTGTGTTATTGTGAGCCATTTTCATTTTGTTAATATTACAAGTAGAGCGAAATCATTACCGCGATCTCAGAGCTGTGGTTAACTGTTTTCCGAAACAAAAAAGTTGCACAAAACACTTCAAAAATACATTACAAAGTACAGTTACACTCATAATAACAATGTCTAACAAAAATGATTAAAAAAGAATATTGCACAAAAAAGTACTCAGATATAGGAGATCTCGGGTGTTAGAAAAAAAGGCAGGCAAATGGCTTTAAAGTGAAGGTCAATTTTGACGTATAAGTGCCCGGTTTTTAATAATCCTATTAAAAAAAGAACACTTTAATTCATAAAAATTGACATTTCAAGCGTTTTCTTCAAAAACTTACCTTTTAATTCTGAAAGCTGCTCCATCAATTCCCCCGGCCAACGAAAGCCTCTGCTTACGTCAGAAATTACGAATCTGGCTTCCCCCAATCACAGCGTTTCCCCTGGGGGGGATCATGGCCTGAGGGAACGCCGTGATTGGATGAATCTTTGGACCCGCGAAGAGGACTTGCGACGGGTGGAGGAAGCGCTGCAGCGGCTCTCAGGATTAAAAGGTACGTTTTTGAAGAAAACGCTTGAAATATCAATTTTGATGAATTAAAGTGCCCTTGTTTTTAATAGGATTATTAAAAACCGGGAACTAATTGGTCAAAATTGACCTTCACTTTAACATTGAGACACATACAGATACATGTTTAAACACATATATTTATGCAATATTCATATTTAATAAATATTTTAAGTATGTATTTACTGTAAATATTTCACATTTGCTAATGCGAATATGCTATGATGTTTGCGCGATGGGTCTTTGTTTTATTACCAACAATTTTTGTTTCTCAATTGACTTCTATGGGAATGCGAAAATGCAATGGAGTTTGTTCGATCTTGTGTGTTAGTTTCCCCCCCCCCCCACTTTTTTCTCTCTATTGATCTCTATGGAGGAATACATGCACATGCACGCGAAAACTATTCCAGTTAACGCTTGCGCAAAATATGTTTTTTTGGAACTTGTAATACGAATGCAACACGACAAGTGCTAAAATGAAAAAATTGTTTTTTTGTTGTAATTTCCTAAAAAACATGTATCCTTGCGTTCTTGTGCATTTCTTTTTCCATTGTGTTTTTTTTTTTATTGTGTTTTTTGTTTTGTTAACTGTATTTTAAAATTAGGGATTTGGTAATTCTCACAGATTTTTTTAATTTCTAGAGGTCTTTGTGTTTAGTTAAGGCTAGCAGGAGTGATAGCCTTAGAGGGAGGGGTAGAGAAAACAATAGAGGGGGATTGAGGTGGACGAGGGAGCTTGAGTGCAGGTTTAGGTGCTAGGGGGATAGGAAGAGGGAGGGATAGAGTAAGGGGTGGTGGTGTATTTGTGCTTCCTAAATTCCTAGTGGGATAGGCCCAGAGGGGAGGTAGTAGTGAGTTAGTGTGTCCCAACCTAGGATAGGTAGATTAAAGTAGGGACAGAGGGAAAGAGGCCTAAGTCTGGGTCTGTAGAGGGTGGGAAAGGGGATAGGAGGACTCAGGCCAAAGGGACAGATCAGGGAGAGAGGGCTGGTTTCTCATCACAGGTGGGAGGGCAATAGTCTGCTGGGCCTCCTCAGAGGCCCAGGATGAGGGCGGAGCAGTATAGTGAAGCCGAGAAATTGACTCTGATAGAGGCGTATGTGCAGTGAGCCCTGCAATTGAAGAGGCATAATTTGACCAGGAATGCTAGAAGTAGGCTATGGAAGGAAATCAGGAAGGCTTGCATAAGAGTGGACAATCGCCAACACACCAAATATAGTATTAAGCACCAGTGCAGAGACTGCTGGCGGGTAGTGAAAGAGAAAATGAAAATAGAGGAAGAGCAGTAAATTCACTCTGGAGGCCCAACACATAGTCCATAGTGGTTGGGAGGAGCTGCTGAGGAATAGAATGACTGCAGCTGCAGAGCCCAAGATCACATGATCAGGAGATATGGCTGCTGCATCTTATGAAAGGCAGTCATGTAAGTAAAAAATGTCTTTTGTATTTGTATAATTTTTTATGTTAAAAAAAAAATCTTGTCTAGTTTTAAAAGAATGTTGTATTTAAAAAATTATATCAGGCAAATGAAAGAAAGGTAATTACATATATAGATAAACTAAAAAAAGGTATGTTATTGAAAAGTTTAGTTACAATTTATATTTTTCATGATTTATATAAATACAGTCATGGCCAAAAATATTGGCACCCCTGCATTTCTGTCAGATAATGCACCACTTCGTCCAGAAAAGTGTCGCAAATACAAATGTTTAGGCATTCTCATACATAGTAACATAGTAGATGAGGTTGAAAAAAGACCAAAGTCCATCGAGTTCAACCTATACAAATCTAATATACAAAAAGCTCCAGTTGAACTTAAATTAATCCCACTAAAAGGTGACCCATTTAATACAAGCAATCATATCCATGAATTTTTTTTCTAGTCAAAAATGTATCCAAACGATTTTTAAATATATCTAGGGTATTGGCATTCACTACCTCCTTTGGTAATGAGTTCCACAATTTTATTGCTTTTACAGTGAAAAAAACGTTTCCGTTGCAGGAGATTAAATCTCCTTTCCTCCAACCTTAAAGGTACAGTTTTTTTGAAAGATTGATAATCCCTTAATTACTTATTCCCCAGTTTTGCATAACCAACACGGTTATAATAATACACGTTTTACCTCTGTAATTATCTTGTATCTAAGCCTCTGCAGACTGCCCCCTTATTTCAGTTCTTTTGACAGACTTGCATTTTAGCCAATCAGTGCTCACTCCTCGGTAAATTCACATGCATGAGCTCAATGTTATCTATATGAAACACATGAACTAACACCCTCTAGTGGTGAAAAACTGTCAAAATGCATTTAGATTAGAGGTGGCCTTCAAGGTCTAAGAAATTAGCATATCAAGTTTGAACCACCTAGGTTTAGCTTTTAACTAAGAATACCAAGAGAACAAAGCAAAATTGGTGATAAAAGTAAATTGGAAAGTTGTTTAAAATTACATACCCTATTGGAATCCTGAAAGTTTTTTTTGGACTTGACTGTTGCTTTAAATTGTGACCTCTTGTCACAAACAATTTTCTTGGAATAAACAGAGCTTCTGCCATCTCTATATATGGGCCTTGAATATCATTATATAAAGTAATCATGTCATCTCTCAAGCACCTTTTTTCTAGAGAAAACAGATCCAGTTTGGCTAGCCTCTCCTCATAGCTTAAATTCCCCATTGCCCTTATAAGCTTTGTGGCCCTTCTCTGAACTTTTTCTAGTTTTGCAATATATTTTTTTGCGATCGGTCCCCAGAACTGCACTCCATACTCAAGGTGAGGTCTTACCAGGGATTTATATAGTGACAGAATTAAGCTTTCCTCCCTTGAATCAATGCCTCTTTTAATACATTTTAGTATCTTATTAGCCTTTGAAGCCGCTGCCCTGCATTGTGCACCCATCTTTAGCTTGTTATCTATTACTACTCCCAAATCCCTTTCCTCCTCTGTTTGGCTAAGTCTTGTCCCATTTATCATTGTGTGCTTATTTTTACTTCCAAAATGTAGAAGCTTGCATTTTCCCGTATTAAATCTCATTTTTCATTTACCTGCCCATACTTCTAATTTTTGCAGATCCCTTTGTAATGAAGTTCATCCTGCTCTGACCTAATGACTTTACTTAACTTAGTATAATCTGCAAAAATAGAGATGTCGCTATTTAATCCTTGCTCCAAGTCATTAATAAAAATATTAAAAATAACAGGGTCTATTTAATTTAAACCACCTAATATTGCCCCTACCAGCTCACCGCATGGACTGAATTATAGGCTGGACTCTGCTGCGGGGGAGAGGAGTTATACCTGGTAGCGCTCGCTCCTAGACTGCCACGTGGGTACAGAGCTTAGCCGCAACTCCTAAAAAGATGATTTCTTTACCCATAGAGGACTCCCACAATGAACTACAATCCCTACTGGAACATGTAGCATGGAAGATAGAGGTACACTTTCAAGACCTCTCGGCTCATCTAAAGGCAGCTTTTCACACACGGGATGACCAGCAAGCGCTACTAGGTGAGAATAAGTTTAAGGCTCCCTTTTGACCCAGGTGGCGGTTGTCATCTTTGCTCCCTCAACTACAGTCACTGACACTCTGGTCGTATTGACATGCTGGATATAGAGCTTTGCCGGAAAGTATATAGTTTGCTATGTCTAATGTTATACAACACGAACTTGGATAATTGTTCTGCCTTCTCTTACAGTTTATGATATTATGTTTGCTGTCAATATTGGTGTTCTCTACGCTTCCAAATTCATTCTATATTTACTATGGCTCTAATAGTCCCACAGTTTTATTTTTGTTAGGGCAAAGTATACTATATATTTTATGTTTATATTAACTAGTATATGCAGATGGGATCAGACTGTTTCATACACCTCAGCTAGACCGTTGGTGATGATGTGAATGTACTATCCTTAAAAACCTTGTTCCTCTCCACACTTGCATTAAGCCTACACAGCACACTTAGGAAAACTGTGTTATTTAGTCCTACACTTTACATCCCAACAAGCTCCATGTGGAATAGGTTGATGAGGGAAAAAAAAAAAAAAAAAAGCAGTGAATACATTAAGTGGAGAGCTCATAAGCTTCCAAATATGGGACTTTATGAACATTGTTTAATACTTTCAGTTTTCCTAATGCATATACTCTGAAAATCAGGGTTCAATGTATATTCCAGTTTAACTATCTTATATCTTCAGCGTTACTAATTGTATATTCTAGTTTAACTATTTTATATCTTTAGCGTTACTAATGGTTGTCAACCTATACTATAATTGAGTTTGTGTCTAATATGCTCATACTCTGTTATATGCCTTATATATTAGTAACTGTTCATCAGTGATTTCCTATGGAGGCATCTATTATATTGTCACGATGGTTTGATGTTTAGATCAATATTATAGCTCATGCTTTATAGAGGCTCACTAGAGACAATTAGGAACGAGTTAGTCCATAATGGCTAGACAAGTCTCAATAGGTCATTCCTAATGGATATAGACAAACCAAAGGACCCATAACTGCAGTCACTCCCTCAGAGCCTCTCATGGTATGCTATGTTTGTCCTTTAGTTAATAATATGAGAATGTGATGCATAGAGTTTTAGTAAAGCTACTTGTAACATGAACATACTAGTTATTGCTACTTACTATTACCAACTATCTTATGTTATGGGCAGGTATGGTCTCAGTATTAACTGCTGCCTGTTCCTCCTTAGTTATGTTTACCAACCTGTTCTAGAAAGATAAAAATTCACTGTCTATAAATATGCAACAGTTGATTAGGAGACAACTCCCTATTGACATAGATACTTGATTTCACACTTCTAGCCAGCAGATCTGCCAGTGTTATTGAATTTAACACCTATCCATTTATAGGCAATTTTGTGTATGTGTATATAATATGAAGCTAGTATAATGCTCACCTCCTCCCATATTTATTATAAGTTATAGACCCCCCTCAGTAGTATAATTTATGATCCCTCCAGCCAACAGCCTTCATATATGGTAATAACCACCTGACTGTATAACTTCTCTTATGTGCCCTTGTATTCCTAGATGCCAAATATCATATGTTCTATGTTGACTCTTTTATCTACCCCTAATTCTCCAGTAACTATCTTAGAGGTCCCATTGCATTCCTCCTGTCGCCCCTTTCATATGGCTCTGCCCCTCCACACTCCCCCATATTTGAATAGCGGTGCTTACCCGCTGAATTTCCCCCCCCCCCTCATATTTTTGAAGCTAAAAACTTCAGTTGCTAATTTACTCCTTCCATTACATATTCAGGTCCATAAGTGACCACTCCATATGCTATTTTTCCTCTAGACTACATTTGCTTTTCCTGGTCCAAAAGTGGCCGTTTGAGTTATCTGAGGAAATAAGTGAAGAATATAATAAAAAATAGAGGTTCCTAATATATACCTAGCACAATACTATGTTGTTATTTCATGTATAAGAATAACTATTGTAAATTTGACACTGTTGTTGTTTTTGTTGTGAGGTATTCCATACCTTTTGTATTTACCAGCATAACCTTAATAAAAAATTATTTAAAATAAATAAATAAAATAACAGGGTCCAGTACTGATCCCTGGGGGACTCCACTGATAACCTTTGTCCAATCTGAGTATAATCCATTCACTACTACTCGTTGCTCCCTGCATTTTAGCCAGTTATTTAACTATGAGCTAACATTTTCAGCTATTCCCAGTCCCTTAATTTTGTGCATTAATCTCTCATGTAGCACTGTATCAAACGCCTTCTAAGTATATCACATCCACTGATTCCCCTTTATCTATATGTTTTACTTACTTCCTCATAGAATCTAATTAGATTAGTTTGACATGATCTATTTCTCATAAAACCATGCTGATTTGAACTCATAATCTTGTTTACACGAATATGCTCATCAATATAATCCCTTATAATTCCTTCAAAAATCTTGAGAGCAAAAAGACACAAAGGCACAATCAAATTGTAGAAATATTTAATATCAGGAATGATACATATAAAACATATAGAAATAAGACTGCATGGTGTCAGCAAAAGCAAGCGTCTAACATGTTTTGGCTCAATCAGCCTTAATCATAGACATAGTGAAGTAGCAGGCAGCAGGCCTTAAATACAGCCCACATCTAACCAATCAATCAATAGTTTTGCTGAATACTTAAAGGTACAATAATTGTCATCTAACTTAACACATCATATGGGACTATCAAAAAATGGGGAGCACAAGAATGCATTACATATGGGGTTTCAAAAATAAATAAATATATTAAAGCATATGAAAGGATAAATGCTGAGCTTACAAGTATGTCATGGCATTGCTACATATCTGCACTAGTAATAAAATCACTTAATTTGTACGTTGATATGTGGTTTTCTGGACCCTATTTATGTTTTCACCCTTACTATACCTAATTAGTTAATGTGTCATCCATAGTATGAATAAATAGGGTTAATTTTATATGTAAAAATAGCTAGGTCAAGTGAGTTTTAGCTACAATATATCTAGAATGGTCTCCTATGCCATGTAAAAATAAAATATATACGAAGTTAAAAGTAGTTAATAATGTCTCCTTCAATGTTAAACCCTGCTGGTTTTCTGGTCTTCAACTGGAAGATCCAAAATACCTCCCTGAGAAGCAGACTATTTGCCCTATCCCCACCTCTTGGTCGTGCCTTCCCGTGTTCAATGATCTGCCATCTGAAACTGGAGACTACTTGTTGGTGTTCGAAAATGAAATGTCTGGCTAGGTCTGAACACTCAATTGTTCTCTTAATGTCATTTAAATGCTCCCTAATTCTATTTCTTACTTCTCTCATTGAGCATCCGGCATATTGTTTATTACACAGGGTACATTTAATCAAATAGACCCAGAATGTAGTTCTACAGTTAGTACATTCACTAAGGTCATATACCATGTTGGTGACTTTGGAGTGAAAAAAATTAGTCTTCACAGTATAGCTACATGCTATGCATTGGCTATAATGGCATTTGAAGTGGCCTTTGATATTAAGCCAACTACTATACTTTTTAGAGTTGTTTTTTAGCATACTAGGAGATAGGATATTGCCTAGAGTATAGCCACGTTTAGCAGCAAAGTTACAACCCCAGGAGACATAATCCCTAAGGCTGTCTTCTGCCATTAGGATTGGCTGGTGTTTAGCTACTTTATCACACACCTCTTTAAACTGTGGGCTGAAAGTTGTTACTAAAGTTGGTTTTGACTCATCAAATCTGCTTGATTTGTGGGCCATTTGTTTGTTCTTTAGCATTTCAGATCTATTCATACTGACAACCTCTAAGAGGGCTCTATCAACTGTCTTTTTTAGGGTAACCTCTATCTAACAATTGCTGTTTTAGGATACTACTCTCTTTTTCAAAATCTAATTCACTTGAGCAGTTGCGTTTTTGTTCGTATAAATTGCCCTTTGGCTACGCCAAAACCAGTATGGCGATAATGGTTGCTACGAGCATGAAGAACTGCATTAGAACTTATTGTTTTTTTGTATAGATTAGAGCTGATCTTATGAATCTGGACTTTGCCAGTTAATGTTTCGTCCAGATAGGGTATACTTGTTCTTTGAATCATGTATGTGAACTGTAAGTTTACTCTGTTTGAATTTAAGTAAAATACAAAATTCCTGGCCTCCTCTTTGGTGCCAGTCCAGACCAGCAGAAGATCGTCAATGTATTGTTTGTATGTTTTGATACATCGGCAAAAGGTGTTTGTTTCTCCAAAGATGTGGGACCTCTCCCACTAACCCATAAAAAGGTTGGTGTAGGTGGGGGCAAACTTGGCCCCTATAGCGGTCCCACATCTCTGGAGAAAGAACTCCCCATCAAAATTAAAATAATTATGCGTCAGGAGGAAATCCAAGACTCTTATCAAATAATTCTTGAGAGTGTCATCATAATTGCTATACAGGTCTAAAGATTACCAAATTGCTTCTAATCCATAGTTGTGGGGAATGGCCGAGCACAATCCTACCACATCTATGGTGAGCCAAGAACAATTATTCTCCCAAGATACGTTGTTCACAATATTCAACAGATGTTTAGTGTCTTGGAGGAAGGATGGTCAAATATCTTCCCCACTATTGGTGTCAGACTTGGTTTCCTATGGCTTCCTGGATCATCCCTGCTTCCCTTTTTGAAGAGTGATACCACATCAGCTCCTTCTGCCTTACTGAGTTAGTACATGGCACAGGGAATATCTCCGGCTGATTCCTTAATTAGTACCAATATGTACCATGACTGCAGGATCAGACCCACATCCCTCTAACAATCTATCAATATGCTCCACAATATGCCTAACACGAGCCCCTGGAAGACAGCAAACTGTTCTATTTAAAGGGTCTGGATGACCATACGTTCATGAACCACAACTGCAGGAGAAATTAACTAAGTATATGAGCTACTAAAGATTGTATACATATACAATGAGGTACTGTCACTTTAAACCTAACAGTGAATATTTGATGTAGCTGGTTTGAAAGGATTCCAGGAATAACAACATGTTAATGGAATAGAGATGCTGACAACCCAAGTACATATGGAATTTGTATGAACCTGCAAGTTAATTATGCAGAGCAACTAGTTACTAAAAAATCACAAGTTATAAGGATCGCAAGCATTTGTGATACAAGGAAGTCAGTGAAACCGTTTACATTAAAGTAATAATTAAATATAGAGCTCAATAAGGTTAACAAACTTCTAGATGTATATCAAGTAGTACAGTAGGGAAAACATATGCCTAGAATAAAGTTAGATAAGGAGTGCTATAAAAGATAAGCTTTACCTTACACAGCACAAGTATATGCCAGCAGTTGAACAGAGTGTGAGAACTGAAAGCAGCCGAACGGAGCCTCCGTGTGATGCAGGAGGATGACGTCACTGCTAGTCTGAGTCGCTTAGCAATTGTAGGAGAGACTTAGGAGGTTCCTCAACTGTAGGAGGGATAGCATGCGAACCGGAATTTAGAGGATTCGTGGGAGACACGGAATCAACAGGTTCTAGAGACAAAAGCAGGATTGAATAGTAGTTAAAGTATGGATCCAATACTAAGCACCAAGCTTGTTGTAATATCAAGCAAGGAAGAGAAGAAATGTATGCCACTTATAGGGAAGATAAAGTAAACCCCTCCTCTTCTTAAGGGAATAGACACCTAATATGAGTACCACCAACATCTGCCTCAGGCCCTGACTTGTATGCTCCTCGTCCATGACTGAAGGACTGTTAACTATAGTATGCCCAGCTACTATGTCGGAAGGACTGCCCACAATAGTATGCTCTACTCCTCTAGCCCTCTAGCCCTCTCTAACACTGCCACCTCCTGAACTGATATCCCCAACATCTTCACTTAATCTGGGAAATCTGTTAGGGTGTACCAGTTTCAGAATCGGCCTGTCTCTTACGCTTACCTTTACTTCGCCCTCTAACTGCGTCCCAGCTACATTCTGGAGTCTCCTCATTTGAATCCTCCCCATTATCTATATTGTCAGCACCTGTTAATTGATACAGGTGAGTTTAATTACAAATTACAGGAGCATCACAAACTTGGAATGCAATTATTTCTTACAATTTTCAGAAGGTGCCATTCATTTTGTCCAGTCCATTTTTGGAGTTTTGCGTGGAATGTGTCAGATTTGGATTTTTTTCTCTCCACTTTTTGTGTCATACCAATGCAAACAAAATAAATAAACAAGAGAATGCCTAAATATTTGTAATTGCAACAATTTTCTGGGCAACGTGGTGCATTATCTGACAGAAATGCAGGGGTGCCAATATTTTTGGCCATGACTGTAATTCCATTAACTCATAATAATTAGTACTATTGTTATGTCTTTTAAAGTACCTACCTAAGAATGGTATCATGTATGGAATCTATGATTAAAAAAAGGTACCAATGATAAATATTATAATCATAAGGACATTACTTCTGCTCTTCTGGTTGTAGTGGGACAGGTCTACTGGCTAATAAAATAAATTATTCTTTTTGGTTTAAACAGAAACATGTTTGAGGTTTTTTTTCCGCAATAAATATTCTCGAATACTAGTGGTCCCTTGCTGAAAGTGCTGATTATCCAATCAGAAGTGCCAGTTTGCACAGTTCAGCTGTGGATGAGAAGCAAGTTGTACTCAGGAGCTTTCAGTTTTATGTGGGTACTGAGTGGGATACTTCTTCTATGTGTTTAACACATTTGCTTGAGTAAAACATGCATAACCAAGGTTGGGTAACAATTGCACTGAAGAAGATGCCTACCCCAAAATCGATTACACATAATAATAATACATTTTGCAGTGTCATTTAGATTTTTGGTATTTTCTTTGAATTTTTAACATGTTTCTGTTTTTTTTTATGTAGGTACTGAGTGGGGTTCTTCTGTGTGTTTAACTTATTTGCTTGCGTAAAACATGCTCAAACAAGTTAGGTAAAGATTGCATTGAAAAAGATGCCTATACCCCAAATCGATTACATATATTAACCCCTTAAGCCAAAACAACATATATATATATGTATATATATACATACATCATGCAGTACTTTGCCCATCATACTGCATGACATACATACACATCGGAGCTGCAGGAAGCTTTACAGCTGAGAACTGGAGTTCCTGAGCTCCAGGCATCTGCCTGCATATAGAACGGCACACAATCAGTGCTCTGGTTTCCATATGAAGGCAGATGCCAGATCGTTACAGACAGTGACACTTTATGTGTCACTGTCTGTAATGATCATCTGCTGATGCCAGCGAAAGGATGTAGAGGGAAACCGGGAGGGCCGGTGGGCGGTCCAGCAGCAGTGGGGGGAGGGAGTGGTGATGGCTCTACAATGCATAAAAAAAAATAAAGGGAGGGATGGATGGGGCGCTACACTACAGAAAAAAGGTGGGGTGGGGGGTTGGCGGTCCTTAGACAACGATTGCCAGAGGGGAGGAGGGCACTACACTACAGAAAATTAAAAAAAAATTAAGAACATAAAAAACAAAAACAACTACACATGTATTGTATAGGTACTGGCAGACAGCTGCCAGTACTAAAGAGGGCTTCAAGCAGTGTGAGCGGGAGGGTTAGTGAGCTATTTGAGAGGATCAAGGAGGTGGGAGGGTTGAGGAGGATCACTACACTGCAGGAATTTTTTTTATAAAAAACAATGATAAAAATAAAACCTAAACTGCATACTCGCAGACTGTCTAAGATGGGGGGACCAGTGGGGGTGAGGGAAGGACAAGAGCTGTTTTGGAGGGATCAGGTAGGGTTCAGGGGGTGGGGGGGTATTAGGTGGGAGGGTACTCTCTACACTAAAGCTAAAATGTACCTTACAAGCTACCTGATTAATCCAATCTCTGCTGGGAATAATACAACCACAATTCCAAAAAAGTTGGGACATTATGGAAAATGGAAAAAAAAAAATTCACCCAGTACTATATTGAAAACACATTAACACATTTTTTGAAGTTTTACTTTGTGAATTTAATGTATTTTTGAAAATATACACTCATTTCAAATTTGATGATCCAAAAAAGTTGAGACAGTCAACAGTTTACCACTGTAAAACATCATCTTTTCTTTTAATAACATTTATTAAGCGTTTGGGCACAGAACACCAGTTGGTTAAGTTTAGCAAGCAGAATTTTCCTCCATTCATCCATTATGCATGTCTTCAGCTGCACAACTGTACAGGGCCTTTGTTGCCTTATTTTGTGCATCATAATGTGCCAAACATTCTCAATTAGAGACAGGTCAGGACTGCAGGCAGGCCATGCTAGCACCCACACTCTCTGCTTACGTAATCATGAGGTTGTAATCCGGACAGAATGTGGTTTGGGATTGTACTGCTGGAAAATGCAGGGACGCTCCTGGAAAAGAATTGGATGGCAGCATATATTGCTCCAAAATATCTTTATGCATTAATGGTGCCCTCACAGATGTGCAAGTTACCCATGCCATGGGCACTGAACCCCCCCATACCATGACAGACGCTGACTTTTGGACCTGATGGTGATAACAGCTTGAATGGTCCTTTTCCTCTTTTGCCCGGAGAACACAACGGCTGTTTTTTCCAAAACGATTTGAATGTTGACTCATTGGACCACAAAACACGATTCCACTGTGCTAATGTCCATCTAAAATGAGACGGAGTCCAGAGAAGTCGGCGGAGCTTAGACAGTGTTGATGTATGGCTTCTGCTTTGGATAGTAAAGCCTTAACCTGCATCTGTGAATGTAGCAGCGAATGGTGTTGACTGACAAAGGTTTCCCAAAGTTTTCCCAAGCTCATGACAGGATATCCATTAAAGATTTATGACGGTTTTTAAGACAGGGACGTCTGATGGATAGGAGATCATGAGCATTCAGAAGTAGTTTTCAGCCTTGCCCTGTACGCATAAAGATTTGACTGGATTCTTTGAATCTTTTAATTATATTGTGGACTGTAGAAGGTGAAATGCCCAAAATCTTACCAATTTGTCTTTTAGGAATGTTGTTCTCAAAGTGTTGGAATATTCGCTGACGCATCTGTTGTCAGATTGGTGAGCCTCGACCCATCTTTGCTCTTGAAGGACTAGGCCTTTTTTGGAGGCTCCTTATATACTATGATTACACGATTGCCTCACCTGTTTTACATCACCTTCTTAATTCAACTTGTAACATCGGTATTAGTCCTACTAATAGCGATGTTCCAACTTTTTTGGAACGTGTTGCAGTCATCAGATTTTAAATGAGTGTATTTTTTCAAAGATATATTAAGTTCACAAAGTAAAACATCAAATAATGTGTTAATAATGTGTATTCAATAAAGTGCAGGGTGAAATGAATTTTCAAATTACTCTTTTTGTTTGTTTTTTAAAATTTTTCATACTGTCTCAACTTTTTTGAAATTGGGGGTTGTAGAAGTTTGGTGCGCAGCTGCAATTAGCTGCCTTCTAATTACCAAAAAGCAATGGCAAACCATCGGCTAGATTTAGAGTTTTGTCGGTAACGACCCGCGTAGCTAACGCTGGTTTTTTTACCCCCGCACCTTTTAAATACCGCTGATATTTAGAGTTCACAGAAGGGCTGCGTTAGGCTCCAAAAAGGGAGCGCATAGCATATTTACCGCCACTGCAACTCTCAATACCAGCGGTGGTTACGGACGCGGACAGCTTAAAAAACGTGCACGATTTCCCCATAGGAAACAATGGGGCCGTTTGAGCTGAAAAAAAACCTAACACCTGCAAAAAAGCAGCGTTCAGCTTCTAACGCAGCCCCATTGTTTCCTATGGGGAAACACTTCCTAAGTCTGCACCTAACACCCTAACATGTCCCCTGAGTCTAAACACCCCTAACCTTACACTTATTAACCCCTAATCTGCCGCCCCTGCTATCGCTGACCCCTGCATATTTTTTTAACCCCTAATCTGCCGCTCCATATACCGCCGCAACCTACGTTATCCCTATGAACCCCTAATCTGCTGCCCCTAACACCACCGACCCCTATATTATATTTATTAACCCCTAATCTGCCGCCCCCAACGTCGCCGCCACCTACCTACAATTATTAACCCCTAATCTGCCGACCGGACCTCACCGCTACTATAATAAAGTTATTAACCGCTAATCCGCCTCACTCCCGCCTCAATAACCCTATAATAAATAGTATTAACCCCTAAACTGCCCTCCCTAACATCGCCAACACCTAACTTCAAGTATTAACCCCTAATCTGCCGACCGGACCTCACTGCTACTCTAATAAATATATTAACCCCTAAAGCTAAGTCTAACCCTAACACTAACACCCCCCTAAGTTAAATAAAATTTTTATCTAACGAAATAAATTAAGTCTTATTAAATAAATTATTCCTATTTAAAGCTAAATACTTACCTGTAAAATAAACCCTAATATAGCTACAATATAAATTATAATTATATTGTAGCTATTTTAGGATTAATATTTATTTTACAGGTAACTTTGTATTTATTTTAACCAGGTACAATAGCTATTAAATAGTTAATAACTATTTAATAGCTACCTAGTTAAAATAATTACAAAATTACCTGTAAAATAAATCCTAACCTAAGTTACAATTAAACCTAACACTACACTATCAATAAATTAATTACATAAAATACCTACAAATAAATACAATGAAATAAACTAACTAAAGTACAAAAAATAAAAAAGAACTAAGTTACAAAAAATAAAAAAATAATTTACAAACATTAGAAAAATATTACAACAATTTTAAACTAATTACACCTACTCTAAGCCCCCTAATAAAATAACAAAGCCCCCCAAAATAAAAAAATTCCCTACCCTATTCTAAAATAAAAATAGAAAAGCTCTTTTACCTTACCAGCCCTTAAAAGGGCCTTTTGCGGGGCATGCCCCAAAGAATTCTGCCTTTTGCCTGAAAAAAAACATACAATACCCCCCCAACATTACAACCCACCACCCACATACCCCTAATCTAACCCAAACCCCCTTAAATAAACCTAACACTAAGCCCCTGAAGATCTTCCTACCTTATCTTCACCACGCCGGGTATCACCGATCGGTCCAGAAGAGCCTCCAAAGTCTTCATCCAAGCCCAAGCGGGGGCTGAAGAGATCCATCATCGGCTGAAGAGGTCCATCATCGGGCTGAAGAGGTCCATCATCGGGCTGAAGTCTTGATCCAAGCGGCGGCTGAAGAGGTCCATCATCGGGCAGAAGTCTTCATCCTATCCGGGCAGAAGAGGACATCCGGACCGGTAGACATCTTCATCCAAGCCGCATCTTCTATCTTCATCCATCCGGAGCGGAGCCATCTTCCAGCTGACGCGGATCCACCCTCTTCTACCGGCGCCTACTCGCCGAATGATGGTTCCTTTAAATGACGTCATCCAAGATGGCGTCCCTCGAATTCCGATTGGCTGATAGGATTCTATCAGCCAATCGGAATTAAGGTAGGAAAATTCTGATTGGCTGATGGAATCAGCCAATCAGATTGAGCTCACATTCTATTGGCTGTTCCGATCAGCCAATAGAATGCGAGCTCAATCTGATTGGCTGATTGGATCAGCCAATCGGATTGAACTTGAATCTGATTGGCTGATTCCATCAGCCAATCAGAATTTTCCTACCTTAATTCCGATTGGCTGATAGAATCCTATCAGCCAATCGGAATTCGAGGGACGCCATCTTGGATGACGTCATTTAAAGGAACCGTCATTCGGCGAGTAGGCGTCGGTAGAAGAGGATGTATCCGCATCAGCTGGAAGAAGATGGCTCCGCTCCGCTCCGGATGGATGAAGATAGAAGATGCGGCTTGGATGAAGATGTCTACCGGTCCGGATGTCCTCTTCTGCCCGGATAGGATGAAGACTTCTGCCCGATGATGGACCTCTTCAGCCGCCGCTTGGATCAAGACTTCAGCCCGATGATGGACCTCTTCAGCCCGATGATGGATCTCTTCAGCCCCCACTTGGGCTTGGATGAAGACTTCGGAGGCTCTTCTGGACCGATCGGTGATACCCGGCGTGGTGAAGATAAGGTAGGAAGATCTTCAGGGGCTTAGTGTTAGGTTTATTTAAGGGGGGTTTGGGTTAGATTAGGGGTATGTGGGTGGTGGGTTGTAATGTTGGGGGGGTATTGTATGTTTAAGCCCCCTAATAAAATAACAAAGCCCCCCAAAATAAAAAAATTCCCTACCCTATTCTAAAATAAAAATAGAAAAGCTCTTTTACCTTACCAGCCCTTAAAAGGGCCTTTTGCGGGGCATGCCCCAAAGAATTCTGCTCTTTTGCCTGAAAAAAAACATACAATACCCCCCCAACATTACAACCCACCACCCACATACCCCTAATCTAACCCAAACCCCCTTAAATAAACCAACACACTAAGCCCCTGAAGATCTTCCTACCTTATCTTCACCACGCCGGGTATCACCGATCAGTCCAGAAGAGCCTCCGAAGTCTTCATCCAAGCCCAATCGGGGGCTGAAGAGATCCATCATCGGGCTGAAGAGGTCCATCATCGGGCTGAAGAGGTCCATCATCGGGCTGAAGTCTTGATCCAAGCGGCGGCTGAAGAGGTCCATCATCGGGCAGAAGTCTTCATCCTATCTGGGCAGAAGAGGACATCCGGACCGGTAGACATCTTCATCCAAGCCGCATCTTCTATCTTCATCCATTCGGAGCGGAGCCATCTTCTTCCAGCTGATGCGGATCCACCCTCTTCTACCGACGCCTACTCGCCGAATGATGGTTCCTTTAAATGACGTCATCCAAGATGGCGTCCCTCGAATTCCGATTGGCTGATAGGATTCTATCAGCCAATCGGAATTAAGGTAGAAAAAGTCTGATTGGCTGATGGAATCAGCCAATCAGATTGAGCTCACATTCTATTGGCTGTTCCGATCAGCCAATAGAATGCGAGCTCAATCTGATTGGCTGATAGAATCCTATCAGCCAATCGGAATTCGAGGGACGCCATCTTGGATGACGTCATTTAAAGGAACCGTCATTCGGCGAGTAGGCGTCGGTAGAAGAGGATGTATCCGCATCAGCTGGAAGAAGATGGCTCCGCTCCGCTCCGGATGGATGAAGATAGAAGATGCGGCTTGGATGAAGATGTCTACCGGTCCGGATGTCCTCTTCTGCCCGGATAGGATGAAGACTTCTGCCCGATGATGGACCTCTTCAGCCGCCGCTTGGATCAAGACTTCAGCCCGATGATGGACCTCTTCAGCCCGATGATGGACCTCTTCAGCCCGATGATGGATCTCTTCAGCCCCCGCTTGGGCTTGGATGAAGACTTTGGAGGCTCTTCTGGACCGATCGGTGATACCCGGCGTGGTGAAGATAAGGTAGGAAGATCTTCAGGGGCTTAGTGTTAGGTTTATTTAAGGGGGGTTTGGGTTAGATTAGGGGTATGTGGGTGGTGGGTTGTAATGTTGGGGGGGTATTGTATGTTTTTTTTCAGGCAAAAGGGCAGAATTCTTTGGGGCATGCCCCGCAAAAGGCCCTTTTAAGGGCTGGTAAGGTAAAAGAGCTTTTCTATTTTTATTTTAGAATAGGGTAGTGAATTTTTTTATTTTGGGGGGCTTTGTTATTTTATTACGGGGCTTACAGTAGGTGTAATTAGCTTAAAATTGTTGTAATATTTTTCTAATGTTTGTAAATTATTTTTTTATTTTTTGTAACTTAGTTCTTTTTTATTTTTTGTACTTTAGTTAGTTTATTTAATTGTATTTATTTGTAGGTATTTTATGTAATTAATTTTTATTGATAGTGTAGTGTTAGGTTTAATTGTAGATAATTGTAGGTATTTTATTTAATTAATTTATTGATAGTGTAGTGTTAGGTTTAATTGTAACTTAGGTTAGGATTTATTTTACAGGTAATTTTGTAATTATTTTAACTAGGTAGCTATTAAATAGTTATTAACTATTTAATAGCTATTGTACCTGGTTAAAATAAATACAAAGTTACCTGTAAAATAAATATTAATCCTAAAATAGCTACAATATAATTATAATTTATATTGTAGCTATATTAGGGTTTATTTTACAGGTAAGTATTTAGCTTTAAATAGGAATAATTTATTTAATAAGACTTAATTTATTTCGTTAGATAAAAATTATATTTAATTTAGGGGGGTGTTAGTGTTAGGGTTAGACTTAGCTTTAGGGGTTAATATATTTATTAGAGTAGCGGTGGGGTCCGGTCGGCAGATTAGGGGTTAATACTTGAAGTTAGGTGTCGGTGATGTTAGGGAGGGCAGATTAGGGGTTAATACTATTTATTATAGGGTTATTGAGGCGGGAGTGAGGCGGATTAGCGGTTAATAACTTTATTATAGTAGCGGTGAGGTCCGGTCGGCAGATTAGGGGTTAATAATTGTAGGTAGGTGGCGGCGACGTTGGGGGCGGCAGATTAGGGGTTAATAAATATAATATAGGGGTCGGCTGTGTTAGGGGCAGCAGATTAGGGGTACATAGGGATAACGTAGGTTGCGGCGGTGTGCGGTCGGCAGATTAGGGGTTAAAAAACTTTAATAGAGTGGCGGCGATGTGGGGGGGCCTCGGTTTAGGGGTGCATAGGTAGTTTATGGGTGTTAGTCTACTTTAGAGCACAGTAGTTAAGAGCTTTATGAACCGGCATTAGCCCAGAAAGCTCTTAATTCCTGGCTTTTCTCTGCGGCTGGAGTCTTGTCGTTAGATTTCTAACGCTCACTTCAGCCAAGACTCTAAATACCGGCGTTAGAAAGATCCCATTGAAAAGATAGGATACCCAAATGGCGTAGGGGGATCTGCGGTATGGAAAAGTCGCGGCTGCAAAGTGAGCGTTAGACCTTTACCTACACGACTCTAAATACCAGCGGTAGCCAAAAACCAGCGTTAGGAGCCCCTAACACTGGTTTTGATGGCTAACGCCAAACTCTAAATCTAGGCGCATGTATGTCTGCTATTTCTGAGCAAAGGGGATCCCTGAGAAACTTGTACAATCATTTGTTCCATAATTGCACAAGGGGTATGTAAATAATATCAGTGAAAAACCCAAAGATTGTGAAAAAGTTATCAATTTTTTTTATATGATTGCATTTGGTGGTGAAATGGTGGCATGACATATACCAAAATGGGCCTAGACCAATACCTTGTGTTGTCTACTTAAAAAAATATATATCGTTTTGACAGGTAAATAAAAAAAGAAAACAAGGCTCTATTTCTGTTTAAATGGATTAAAAGCAAAAATGCTAAAAATTATCCAGTATTTTGGGCAGGTTCTTCTCTGAAAGTCCTGATATTGAAGGAGACATTGCATGCAGTGTCATTTAGATTTTGTTATTTTCTTGGAATTTAAACATGTTTCTGTCGGGGGCGGAGCCTACAGCTGTTGCAGAAGGACGTGTTTGTGAAGAGCTCTTGATCCTACCTGGACTTTTTAAAGGTCATTTCCTTTTAAATTACACAAAAACGGTATGGAGGCTGAGGTAATAGTTCTAATTAACTATACATTCTTGTTTGCTGGCTACCACCCACAGTTTTTTTTTCAAGATTGCACCTGTCCATTATGATCTACTGTTAACAATATCCTAGGACCTAGACGAGCATTTAAAAAGTTTGAATGACACGTGCTGCAACCACTGAAGATTGACAACAAAGAACAAAGAACAACCCAACCAGAGAATAACAGGCTGCAACTGGATGATATAAGCGTGAGTACCAATTGGAGATTACATTGGCACTTTACCTTCAAGACTCCACAATAAATCTACCGCATCTCCCTGAGAAAACAAGGGCTACTTGCCTTAAATGGTTAACCTTCCATGTTGAAGATGCCCCTGCTCTGCTGGGGATCGTTCCATTCGACTATGTCGACAGTCTGATGGACTTTTCCCTAAAAGATGCACTAGCTGCCGAGAAAGGCGGGGTCCCTGATTGCGGTTATGTTTGCCGCGTGGTAACTTTGGGGCCTCCAATCTTGCTACCCACAATTTTTTCTTCAGAGACCAATTTTGTTGGGGGATGCCTAGCGGAGTACAAGACACGTTTGGTGGACTATGTGGCCACAGGGAGTCTCATGTGGACAATGTTGTGGATTAAAAGATCACTATGGGACTGATATTATGCGACCTGACAGCATCAGATAACAAATGTGGTTGCTTTACAGACATGGAAGACTGGTGTAGGCTATTATACAATTGTTTTATGCCTATGGAAGTCAACTAAATTGGGCATTGGCTAAAATGACTTGGATGTTCTGCTGCTCAGAAGTACTTTACTTTGCCTTTTAATGATGACGTGTTAGTCTGATGCTGCTCACAAATTATGTAGTTGTAGTGCTCACACTTCTGTACTATATGTCCCTCTTTTAGGATTATTTACACATGAATCTGCAAGCCCTGCAACTTTATATATTTAATGTTTTATTTGTTTATACACCTATACGGTACAGTAATGATATTGTTATATAATAATTTTTTGTGTTTTTTTTCTTCTCTCGGTAAGTGTTCAGCCTAGATGTTTATTATTATATATTACTTTACTGTAGAATTATACGCCTAGATTACGAGTTCGGCATTAGCTTTAAAAAGCAGCGTTAAGGGGTCCTAACGCTGCTTTTTAACGCCTGCTGGTATTACGAGTCAGGCAGGTACAGGTGTACCGCTCACTTTTCTTCCGTGACTTTTCCATACCACAAATCCCCTTACGTCAATTGCGTATCCTATCTTTTTAAAAGTCAGTAGTTAAGAGTTTTATGGGATAATGCCGGAACCTAAAGCTCTTAACTACTGTGCTACAAAGTACACTAACACCCATAAACTACCTATTAACTCCTACACCGAGGCCCCCCCACATCGCAAACACTATAATAAAATTATTTAAGCCCTAATCTGCCGACCGGACATCGCCGCCACCTACATTATACCTATGAACCCCTAATCTGCTGCCCCTAACATCGCCGACACCTACATTATATTTATTAACCCCTAATCTGCCCCCCTAACGTCGCCGCAACCTAACTACACTTATTAACCCCTAATCTGCCGACCGGACATCGCCGCCACTATAATAAATTATTAACCCCTAAACCGCTGCACTCCCGCCTCGCAAACACTAGTTAAATTTTATTAACCCCTAATCTGCCCCCCAACGTCGCCAACACCTACCTACAATTATTAACCCCTAATCTGCCCCCCCAACGTCGCCGCTACTATAATAAAGTTATTAACCCTAAACCTAAGTCTAACCCTAACCCTAACACCCCCCTAACTTAAATCTATTTTTAATAAATCTAAATAAAATTACTATAATTAAATAAATTATTCCTATTTAAAAATAAATACTTACCTATAAAATAAACCATAAGATACAATATAACTAATAATTACATTGTAGCTATTTTAGGATTTATATTTATTTTACAGGCAACTTTGTATTTATTTTAACTAGGTACAATAGCTATTAAATAGTTAATAACTATTTAATAGCTACCTAGTTAAAATAATTACAAAATTACCTGTAAAATAAATCCTAACCTAAGTTACAAATACACCTAACACTACACTATCAATAAATTAATTAAATAAATTAACTACAATTATCTAAAATAAAATACAATTTAATCAGCCAATCGGATTGAAGTTCAATCCGATTTGCTGATTGGATCAGCCAATAGAATGCAAGGTCAATTCTATTGGCTGATCCAATCAGCCAATCGGATTCAGCTTCAATCCGATTGGCTGATTAAATCAACCAATCGATTTTTCCTACCTTAATTCCGATTGGCTGATAGAATCCTATCAGCCAATCGGAATTTGAGGGACGCCATCTTGGGTAGTCGTCGGCCGAGAAGGATGTTCCGCGCCGGAGGTCTTCAAGATGGAGCCGCTCATCGCTGGAAGGATGAAGATAGAAGATGCCGCTTGGATGAAGACTTCTGCTGGATGGAGGACCTCTTCTGCCCCGATCGGATGAAGACTTCTGCCCGGTTGGAGGACCACTTGTGCCCGGATCGGATGAAAAGTTTGGCCCGGCTGGGTGAAGACGGCTCAAGGTAGGGTGATCTTCAATGGGTAGTGTTAGGTTTTTTTAAGGGGGGATCGGGTGGGTTTTAGAGTAAGGGTGTGTGGGTGGTGGGTTGTAATGTTTGGGGGGGGTATTGTATTTCTTTTTTTTACAGGTAAAAGAGCTGATTACTTTGGGGCAATGCCCCGCAAAAAGCCCTTTTAAGGGCTGGTAAAAGAGCTGATTACTTTGGGGCAATGCCCCGCAAAAGGCCCTTTTAAGGGCTATTTGTAATTTAGTTTAGGATAGGGAATTTTATTATTTTGGGGGGCTTTTTTATTTTATTAGGGGGATTAGATTAGGTGTAATTAGATTAAACTTCTTGTAATATTTTTTATTTTTTGTAATTTATTGTTTGTTTTTTTGTACTATAGTTTAGTTTATTTAATTGTATTTTATTTTAGATAATTGTAGTTAATTTATTTAATTAATTTATTGATAGTGTAGTGTTAGGTGTATTTGTAACTTAGGTTAGGATTTATTTTACAGGTAATTTTGTAATTATTTTAACTAGGTAGTTATTAAATAGTTATTAACTATTTAATAGCTATTGTACCTAGTTAAAATAAATACAAAGTTGCCTGTAAAATAAATATAAATCCTAAAATAGCTACAATGTAATTATTAGTTATATTGTAGCTATCTTATGGTTTATTTTATAGGTAAGTATTTCTTTTTAAATAGGAATAATTTATTTAATTATAGTAATTTTATTTAGATTTATTAAAAATAGATTTAAGTTAGGGGGGTGTTAGGGTTAGTGTTAGACTTAGGTTTAGGGGTTAATACATTTAATATAGTAGCGGCGATGTTGGGGGTGGCAGATTAGGGGTTAATAAAATTTAACTAGTGTTTGCGAGGCGGGAGTGTGGCAGTTTAAGGGTTAATACATTTATTATAGTGGCGGCGATGTCCGGTCGGGAGATTAGGGGTTAATAATTGTAGGTAGGTGGCGGCGACATTGGGGGCGGCAGATTAGGGGTTAATAAATATAATGTAGGTGGCGGCGATGTTGGGGCAGCAGATTAGGGGTTCATAGGTATAATGTAGGTGGCGGCGGTGTCCGGAGCGGCAGATTAGGGGTTAATAATATAATGCAGGTGGCGAGGATGTCGGGGGCGGCAGATTAGGGGTTAATAAGTGTAAGGTTAGGGGTGTTTAGACTCGGGGTTCATGTTAGGGTGTTAGGTGTAGACATAGAAAGTGTTTTCCCATAGGAAACAATGGAGCTGCGTTAGGAGCTGAACGCTGCTTTTTTGCAGGTGTTACCATGACTGCTGTCCAAATAGGATGTATATTTTATAATTCTAATCTTTGTCTTACATATGATATACATGTGCATTGTGATTCTATTCTCCTGCCAGTTATTTAACAGAGGCAGTTACAAGTCCTAATTTACATATGACCTACTCAGTAACACTTTAGATAGCTCTGCCTTACTATGTAGAATGGACAGTTATACGTTTACATTTAGTATGTACAATACTATACTTTACTCTTATGATTTTGAGGTTGTTCTCTAAACTCAGTTAAAAGTGCATAGGTCGGCGGAGTCTAGCCAAGCTCTAAGATGGCAGCTTAACTTGGTAGCTCCGTGCAGTAATTAAAGACTATCACTATAATAGCATGTTTATTCAGCTCTACATTCCTGCATAAGCTTATGTCGAGAGGCATCTAAGGTGAAGCTATCCCACCGGAGAACATTTGCTACGGTAAAGCTAATAGCAACAGCGGTTTCACTTCTGAGGCCTAACACAGTTTACAGCCTGCCACGCACCGGAGCTAACACTGTCAGACACTGCTCTTATGACCGGCCTGCTATCACATCAGCTGCAGACTCACCCGGGTAGTGCAGAAGCAAGAGGACAATAGACAAGAGGGAGGTATCCCCAAAAAGAGACCAGAAAGTACGGGGTGAGTGACGCGGCATAACCCGGCAACGGGAATACAGCAACGCAATTACCGCGCTTGCCGCGGCTTCCACATTACGGCCAGCTCAATCGGAGGAGGTAAACAGGGGTCATACGATCTCATTAAATTCTTAGAACTACCTGGTTGAATAGGCTCCACCATCAGGAGTAGTAGTGTCCCACGAGGACTTGCCTAACAGACAAAGGCAGTACAGGCTGCGCAGCATACACACTGCATAGTGACAGAGGGAGATACTGGGCGAAGTCAGGAGAGATTTTAACTGGCATATTTGCTTTATTTTTTGGCACAATAATAATGAACAGTGACGCCCTAATAGGTCTATAACATTGGTGTGATACCCACTGACATCTGAGAGGTGGGAAAGGATAGAACAAGCAAGACAATAGGTCACTGAGCACCTATACATCCAGTGCGCAGGACTTTAAAGCCTCACATTTCCTCTGGGACACTTTGGAGTCATTTGCTGACAAGACCTCATTTTAGGTTTCTTTGTGAAAGTTCTTGCAAATCTGCTGAGTCTTAGACTGGTGCTTATCTAACATGGCCGCAGGAAACCCAATAAACCAGATAGAAATCAGAAATCAACGGCATTAGACCAATACCTCAAGCCAGCAAAGGGACTAACAGTAAACGAACCAGCTGAGGAGGAGGAGGAAAGGGAGCCAGGCTACCGCTTTAAATACATCAGACCCCTCTGGAAGGACTACAAGTTTAACAAAAGCTGAATTTCACACATTGGTCTCTAAAGAAGATATGGCCTCAGGCCTAGAAAAACTAATGAATAAAATTGACAATCTGCACTCCTCTGTTACAGGCAGTCTAGCTGATAAAACAAGATCTGTCTGAGCTAGGGGAAAGAATGGAGGCGGTAGAGATGATCAAGAGTCTATAGCTGAAGGCATGGCAACTAACTCTGAGTCAATTGCTTCTCACCAGCAACAAATTCTAGACCTCCAGGACAAGATGGAGGACCTAGAAAACAGAAATAGGAGGAACAACATTAGACTCA